>NW_019392898.1:0-302198 GCF_000648675.2 Cimex lectularius | reverse complement strand
ACAGTAGTTCCTTATCATCATGATATTCTTTTAATAATTCAATTATTTTAGTTTTTTCTTCTGAATTCATATGTTCAGTTCTAATTAAAGTAGGAATTTCTTCTCTTATTTCGTTTAGGACTGATTCACTCGACATTTCGGGACAATTGGTCATTACTATGTCGGGAACATCCGTGCAAATTTCTTGTGGTTCGTCGATATCCATCGGTTCGGGGCAAATGGCCATTACTTCATTGGATTCAATTTCACAAGTTATTTTATCATTAACAATGTTATACAAACCTTCTTTTATTACACATTTATCATTTAATTTGATATCCTCATTAATTAATCCACATTTTAAGTTATTCTTATTTTTATTCTTAACTGGTAACTCAATAAAATTAACTCCTTTTTCTAAGGTTATTACCTTTGAATTATTTTCAGGGGTGCTTTCTTCTAATTTCCGACCTGATTCAAAAAAATGGTCGAATTTTTCCGTGATTTTTTCTAGGGACGCTTCTAGACTAGACAATCGGTTTTCGAGGAAATTACTATTTTGTCTGTACTGGCCATAGTTTTCACAATGAGTGAGTTCGTAGGGGGATATGAAATCTTTCATCCGGGGTTTGCCTACTGACCTCATAAAGACGGTATTTTGAGAATTATTGTTAGGAGATATTCTATTACGATTGAATGGGTGATTGGGATCATTAGGATGAAAATTTGTTTGTTTGAAATTTGGTCTTTGTTGTTGATTGTAGGAGGTTTGCAATTTTTGAGAATAGTTGTAATTTGGAAAATTTTGTTGGTGATTGTGGTTGTAAAAACGATTTATGTTAGGATTGAAGAAGTGTGAGTGATCATTAAAATGATTCTGTTTTTTAAAAGGTGAGGTGTGTTTCTTAGGGTTTTGTGATACCTGCATGTTTGCTAATATAAAAGAACACTTGTTATAGATAATACTTCTTATTTCATCTAAAGTGTTAGGATTAAATATCATGATGTGGTTGCTAAGATTGGAGGGTAAGCATTTATAAACGTGATAAATTATTTCTTTATCTACGCGTGTTATTATCTGTTTTAAAGTTTCAGCTTTTAGACCGTCTAATTTGAGTCTAATATAAACTAAATTCCTCAACTCTTGCACTCTGTTTACAAAATCTATTGGTGACTCTCTAGGGTTTAACTTTGTTTGTAAAACTTCATCTTTTAATATTTCATATGATCTTGAATCAGCGAAACTCTCTTTTAAGTGTGTTAGTAATCCTAATAAATGTTCTATATTATTTGCAAGAAGTATATTTCTAGCTGGTCCTACTAGTCTACTCTTTACTTTAATAAGTAAAATGTTATGATTGTAATCCCTTTCAACTACATTCTCCGCACATAGTATGGCAAACGCGTTCTCTACTATGTCACAGAAAAAGGATAATTCAGACGGGTTACCGTCGAAGAACGGGATATGATCATAATCTTCTTTAGAAATGTTGTAATTTATTTTGGCCATTTTAGGAGTGTTGTTTGGAGGGATTATGAATTTAGGAGGTTTGAGTATTGATGAGTTACTTTCGCTAGCTGGTAGTTTATTCTGGCCTTCCAGGTTGATTTCTTGCAGGTGATGCAGTAGATGCTGTAGTTCGATCCGGGGTGTTGTAACCGCGAGTAAAGCACTGAATGCAAGCTAAATTCACTTTAAAGAAAACGGGACAAATGGTCACGATTTATGAATTTTAGCCCTTCGCGGTCCCTGTTCGGGCGCCAGTTATGTAATCCGTTATAATAAAAGTCAAAAAAAAAAAAACTTTATTTATAATAACGAATATAATTTTATACAACAAGTATACCGGCCAACAACTAGCATAACACTGCGTCTAGGATAAGACTAAGAGTAAGACTTAATAGAAGACTAACGGAAGACTGTTCGGCCCTAGCGCCTGAGCCCTATTTATATGGAAGTGAAGTTTGCTGACTCAGATGCTGTGGATTCTGGAAGACGGTACCATAACTTGCATACATTCTCTGTTACGAACGTAACAAAACTACATTAATGAGCATTGATCAGCTTTGTTTTACTCAACATTAAAAAAAATTATAATAAATTAGATTTGTTCAGTTTTAAAGCATAATAATTGCATCAAAATTATACTTCCGGCGTATTAAAATCCTGAGACAGAGGAATAAACCTGTATTAAAACATTAATATAATTTTCTTCTCCGTGGGAAAGCGAATAAAACGAACAAGCAACGCCTATAAAAATATATACGGCGCAGCTCTTGTGGAGGAAATACTTTTTTACGGCGGCATTTACGTTGCCTTAAGCTTATTCAGGGTCATAAAGCAGGGCCGAGCTTTTCAAAACTTTACAGCCTTGTCTACGGAGCGATTTGTTCCCCCGATACCTCGGCATTATAAAGAAATGCGTTCACCTCAGGAATTGATTTTTGACTAAAAAATAATAAGCTATTGAGCGAAAAAAATGAACAAACGTAAACATAATGAGTTTTCTTTGACTCTTGAGTCTTGACTAAATTCTTAAACAGTGTGTTTAGCTATTGATAAAATGTCGTTTCTGACTTTTCATGATCAAGGGTATATGCAGGGAGAGGCGCCTCCACCATTTTAAACCATGTGCTACTTATAAAAAGTTGTATTTAACTGCATTACGAATAGTGCTTTCAGGGGCGTCGGGCATCGCAACGATTTAGGCCTTGACACGGCGCTCATCACTGTAAGGTAAATGTCCCGAGTTCGAATCCAGCGGCCCTGCATTCGAACTCGACATATGTATTACAAATGGGCTTTTTCCAAATACACCGGCACCCTGAGGTTTTATATGAGATGAAATACCTAAACACGTCAACACGGCAAACGTCTTAACTTCAGGTTCATCATCCCGCATTTCTCGAGACTAAATCTCAGAATAGAGAAAACATATTTAACCATGTTACCAGGTTGATCCCACTTGGTAAAAAGGGGGGTGAGTCTTACGAAAAATTGCATGGTAACTACTTTTCATAGCTGCTGTGGTATAGGTGATGTACAAACATGTACAAAATAAAAAGTACTAATCATGTAATCTTTTATGACTAATTTTATTTATTATTTAATTGTTTTATTACTGGGAAGGTGGCAACTTTTGAAGGATTAGTCTCTTTTATTACTAGACATGTCTTTTTAATTGTACTTCCAATAACAAATAACTCGTTTTTCATGAGGTATTCTTCGTTGCAAGGGTGTATACTAAAATTCAGCTTTTTCGGTAAGGTTGCATGATTTAATCGAAGATGGAATGTTATCAATTTACAGACTGAAAATTTTCAGCGCATTTGGTTAAAAGGCCAAGGCTTGAGTTTTAATATGATGATAAGGGTCCGAAGAGAAAAAAAAATACATAAAAGGAACATCTTTCACGTCCCTTTTCGCAGTTAAACCCGCATATCATGTTTAGTTTATCTTGTGAAATGAAAGGAGTCACTCAAGGTGGTAAATGTCTTGTCAAGAATCGTACTTTCATCCGTGCAAAAGGTTCTTTGTGAGCGGGGACAGACAATAGGCAGTCCCGGGGGTTGAACCTTGGCGTTTTAGAACAACTCCACCCCCCTTTTCCGAAATTATTCATTCATTTAATTAGCGCTCCGTTGAAGACTAGAATTGGCTGTGAATCATTAGCACAATTCCACTCACTTTATACACCACAATGATGAATATTCGGCTTAAACTGAACTCGGAGATTTTATGACTTTTCCCATAGGTTTTGTTTCAAGATCTATTGTATGCACATGCATTCGTGTACTTCTGTCTTTAATTTTGGCCATCGTTTCTGTCTGTTTATATTCGTTTCATTCTTTGCCTGTCTTGTAACTTGGTTCTGTTATGCATCTAATGGCTAATGAAAATTTTTTAATTGATTTTTTTCGATGTAAATCGACCTGCTGAGTCGATCGGAAAAGGAATTAGGCTCGTAGGACACGAAGTTTTCAAGAAATAGCAAAAAACCTAAAAAATCGAACAAATGTTTATTGACTTTTTCGATGTAAATCGACCTGCTGAGTCGATTGGAATAGGAATTAGGCTCGTAGGACAAGTAGTTTTCGAGAAAAACACAAAAAAAATCTTTAAAAAAATTTATTGACTTTTTCGATGTATTTTAAATATTAAATGTGTATTTTAAATAATTTCAAACAAAGCACGAACTTTCCAGGATTGTTAACTAATTATAACCATTAGGTTTCGTGATCCAATTGACCAAACAAATTCTTTTCAATTTATTAATTTTTAAGTAAGGTATTGGTTGAGATAAAATCAAATCAAATAAAAAAAAAGTTTAACATGTACGCAACTAAAATCAACCATATCCTTAATTTATTAGAATTAATGTATCCAAATTTTGCAATGAAATGCTACCACATCTTCTCCGGAACGCAATTAAAAAAACGTAGCTTTAAAGCCAATTTATCCTCTAAACGATTTCTGGTTTTCGAAATAATCTGTCCAGCTTTGGAAAATAACCGTTCAGAGGGAACAGATGTGCCAATAAGGCGACAAATTGAACTCCTAACAGGTTCTGATAGGTCACCTTCATATCAGAAGAGAAACGGGTTCTCTATTCACAAAAGTGGAAATTAGGAAAAACTAAAAAAGTTTATAAAACATCCACAGCACACCATCAGTGGTCAAAAAACATCGATACAGTAACTTCGGTGTTGAAAACATCGACTATCGGTCGCCTACCATCGACGCTCATACGTACGTATGACAATCGACAGACCAGAAATCAAAACTGTGTTTATCAACCCGCTGACCTTTACAAGAAACAAACGTTTAACTTGGTTATTTTAGTAACTTCGCTGTAATCTTTCCACTGTGTTTGTTAAAAACTTCAAAAACGTTCAATACACCGTCAATTTCACTCGACCGGGTTGATAGGGGTCAACGGTTTAAATGAGCTAGCCATTTGCTCATCGTCGATCTCCGTTTGACTCCAACATGTCAAGCTACATGGATTTTTGTTTGTTACTTTTTGTATGTCCTATAGAACTCAATAATTTTTCAGAAAAGGTTTATAATGTATTTATAATAATAATATAATTATTGTAATTATAATAATCAATCCAACATAAAATGAGAAACAGTTGTTTCTACAAGCTGGCAGATTCTGAATATATGTGCTACTACCATTTATAATTGTGTAAAATGGTTTCGCATGTATTTTATGTACCAAGTTATACCAGAAAAAGTCAGCGATATTTCCCAACTTCTCCGCTTACATTACAACACAATTTCGTTATGCTAGCTTTAGTTGATGACAGTAGAATGATGGATGGCGAAGGTGCCTGCGGGATGGCTGCATCCGGCTGGGTGAAGTGAGTTTCGAGTGTCGCTTCCCGTCGAGACATCCGCATTGCCACACTTTCGTCCTATTTACTTTGAGTCAATTTAAATTGGGCTCGGACGATCTGTAAAATCGCCTTATCTGCTTTATTAGGGTTGTTCTTAGGGGCCAATTGTAGGGAGAAGTGGAACAAAAAACTTGGGTAACCAATGTTAAGATCAAGAACTGTGGTTGATTCTGTTAGTGTGTTGTTAACAAAAAAATTTAATATTATTAAACTTGATTATATAATAAATCAATTAGTTCTAGATTGTACATAATTTTTAATGGGGTTCGCAAAACAGAGGTCAACACATGGAATGCCGGTGTTTTTCAATTAGAAAACACCATTTGTAAATTGGAGTCAAACTCAGGGCCGCTGGATTCGAACCCGGAACCTTTACCTTATTGTGATTAGTCGCTATGTCAACGCCTTAGCCGTTGCGGTCACCGACCCCCCTTGTACTTATTATATCAGCCGGCCTACTGTCATTATTTGATTTTTGCATATTTATACATATACCTGTCTGCCATTTGATCATCTTTTTGTCTCGTTGTCTTGTAATTTTGTTTTATTTTTTACATTTATATCGGAAAACGTAAAAAACGTTTACAATGACAGTGTACAATCTTATGAGAGAGGCAAAATGATCATCAATCTGTTGTTATTAGCTTTTATTCAAGCAGGAAATTAAAAAAAAAAAGAAGTAAGTATAAGTATAAGTAAACAATAAGGGGACCCCACTTCTGATTTGTCACCGTTTGAGTTTTTCATTTTGTTCCGATATGAGAAAAGTTTAAATGAAATTGTCTTTATAGGAAGTAACCTGGAGCCGTCAGGGGCATTCCGTTTCTTTTCCGGCTGCAAATGAAATTAGTTTTATTCTAGAAATTTTTATCTGGAATTTTTCCACTGGTAGTACTTGTACGATTACTATGTTACAAATTTAGCCAATTATGGTTTTTTCTTTCTTTCTCAATCTTCCCTTTCGACAAACCTATTTTCAATTTTTCAACAGTACTTTGTTTATGATGTAATTATATATCTACAATATGTTAATATTTTTGTGTTTTTTCAGGTAAGCTGCTTTGAACAATTGAAATTAAATACTTTCCCGTTTACCAACGTTGTAAGTATATCCATTATATATTTCGTGGTCCGATGGACCAAATAACTTCTTTCGATTAATTGTTCTTTATGTAAGGTATTGGTTGAAATGAAAAAGTTAGCGGCATGAGCGGGATTCAAACCCACGCCCTTCGGCTACATACGCCGCTATTAGAAATAGCTCAAGTGGCAGAGCAGTGGCGTATTTAGCCGAAGGGCGTTGGTTCGAATCCCGCTCGTGACACTGACTTTTTAACTCAACCAAGGCCTTACTTAAAGATTAATTAATTGAAAAGAATTTATTTGGTCAATCGAACCAGGAAACCTAATAGAATTAATGAAATAATTTTTGGAGATCGTGAAACGCGGTCTTGCGTGATGTAGTTTTCGAAAAACATTTTCTTTATTGTACCACGTTTCGATCTTTATTTAGATTATCTTCAGCGCCTGGGATTTATAATCATTGTTTGCATTATACAAATGCAAGATGTAAAAATGAATTTATACAATGATTTACACAATACTGAAATTTTAGGTTTATTCAAAGTATTTGTACTCACTCAAAACGTAAGTTTTCTGTGAGAAAAACTCTGAACTTTTTCATTTCAACCAATATCTTTCATAAAAATTAATTATTTGAAACTTGTAAGTATAAATGATGAAATGATTTCGTTCTGTTAAAAAAATCTAATTATTTACTCTTCCACTGACGTTTCTTAATCATGAATTATGTTACTTTTCTCAACGATAGACTAATTTAACATCTGATATTGCTATTGTAACTCGTAGCGATTGTTTTTCAACAATTGGTTGCTACAAATCAAACGATGATTTTATCATCGATCAACGTCAACTCGGTGTCGTTTATCGTTTAAAACATTTGCGGTATTTGCTTCTATTCGACCATGTTTATTGAGTCATACATCGGCTTAGAATCATCCCGTGGAAAGACCAAAGAGAGTAAAATTTTCAACCCCTTTGTTAACCCCAGAAGTGCAAATCAATGATAGAATTTAACTGCATTACGAATAGCGCTTTCAGGGGCGTCGGTGGCCGCAACGGTTTAGGCGTTGACACGGCGCTCGTCACTGTAAGGTAAAGGTGCGGGGTTCAAATCCAGCGGCCCTGCATTCGAACTCGACATATGTACTTACAAATGGTTTTTTTTTCTAAAACACCGGCACCCTGAGGGTTTATACGACCTCTGCTGTTGCGAACCCTCGTAAAAAAAAATAAAATAAATAAATAGTGCTTCTCACAAGACAAACGGGGATTATTAACCATAGCTGAAAATTCTGTCCAATGACCTTAGAACTCATGATCGTGTACGTTTTTCATGTATAAAGTTTCAATAACTTGAATTGCTTGATACTAAATAAAATATTGAAAACTTTTATTAGCCCAAATTTTAAAATAGTTATCACTATGTTCGAAGGTTTTTTAAATTTCTATTTTATTAATGTTACTAAAACTCCCTTGCAACTTTTTCCGGGATATTTACGTTTAATTTGTAAACGTTCGTCTGCTCCACTTTGTGTGTTTCAAGATGTATTAAATTTATTTTTTGAACGGTTTAACTTATTAAAGGGAGAAATTAAGATAACAAAATACTTGTGCGTTCAAACCATTCCTCAAAAATAGAAAAACGTTGTAATTTTCTCAGGATTGCGTTATTAATAATGAAAATATCCTTGTACTGTTTATAAAACAACTTCATTTAATATTAAACAGTGTTTAAATAATCTCATGTAAGAAAACACGGTAGAAAGTACTTAATAAACTTTACAAAATATTGGAAAAGAAAGATTTTCAGACTTATAGAACCTATTTTCATACAAACAATTGAATGCACTTTTACCGTTTTTTTCTATGTAATATTCACACAGCTTGGCCCATAGGGTTGTGAACAATTGATATCTCTTGCATTGACACGTATGAAAGAAAGTATTTTTAAGTCAGGCCTCGGATTAATTAATTATTATTATCCGTAGTAATAAGTAATTATTATCTGTAGTAAATTTGGTAATCCATAGATAACATGAAACATGGTGGGAGATGGCCACCCACTGACACCGTCTCACTGCACCACACACACATCACTGGAGCAAATCTCTAGGCCATTGCCTCTTCAGCAACATTTCCAGAAAGGGTTAGTGTGGAAAGTTGTTAGACGAGGGGGTTTGGCTGTACAGAAAAGGTATTGGAATTTGTGATAACGTATTCACACCTTTACAAGGTCGAGAACGAACGGAATATGGGTTTCGGTGTGAATGGTTTTATCGGAGAAAAGAAGGCGAGAAGGGAGCATTAAGGACTAGGATTTTGGATAGGAGAACCTGGATATGGGATGAATTGGAATGTATGGTTGAGCCCCAATCTTCCACTCCATTTCCATAGGTCCTATAATGACGAATGAGAATTTTGCAAATGGTCAGTTTGTTGTTAGGCTTAGGTGAAATTGGTGGTCGAGTAGAATCAGTAGAGTGTGTAACGGTGGTTCATGTCTTATTTCAGCCGAGGTGGTAGATTCTACGTCAGTCTTTTTTTTGTTTTAATGTACGATCCCAGGTCTCGTACTATCTCATCAGTCGGAGGGCAAAGTGACTAGGGCATATTTGCTTTCGTTCGCTTTGATTCATTTGGCGAGGTGACTTGGTAGATAGGAGCTGGATTGGAGAGAAGAGAGGATATTCGAGCCGTGGGCAAACGTGAAGATGGCTGTGTTTGAAGAAGTAGGACTATCAGCAGTGTATATCGTAAAAAACGATCGGGCCAAGGATGCTTCCTGGGGGGCTCCATATTTTAAGGGAATATCAGTGGAGGAATCGGAATTTAGCTTTAAGCGGGGAACACACCCGATGCAACACTACCCGATGCTACCCGACGCCTTGTCAAGTTTCGGTAGGGTATGCACATCTATGCGACGTCAAGCGCACGCCACGTAGTCACACAGTGTATCACAATAATCACTATCACAATTTGTTGTTCCTAATGCATTATTTGGTTATTCAGATATCGTGAGATGCGGTCGGGTGTGATGTAGGTTTCAGAAAAACATTTTCTTTATCGTGCCAACGTTTCGATCTTTTATTGAGATCATCTTCAGGGCTCAAAGTGTTTGTCTTCTGTGTAATTGTGCCATCCTTGCGTGTGGTGTTGAGAGTGCAATAAAAGATCGAAACGTTGGCACGATAAAGAAAATGTTTTTCTGAAACCTACATCACACCCGACCTCATCTCACGATATCTGAATAACTATCGATTAACGGTCACTAATCTCTACACATTTCCAATGCATTATTTTGAGCAAAACTATGTAATAAATTGTTAGTAATAGAATGAATTTAACTAACAATTTATTACATGGATTTGCTCATAAAATTGAACAAAAATTTATTGCAAGATTTTGCTTATAAAATTTAACTAACAATTTATTTCATGGATTTGCTCATAAAATTGAACTATTTTCGTTGAGTAGCGTCAAAACTGGACACTCATATTTTTTGTAGTTTATTGGGAACTATTAATTACATATAATATTAAACGTATAACGTTGTACGTTATTTTAATTACAACATTCTTATTTTAATATAAACCAAAATTAAACGAGATCAAAAATTCATGAGGTTTTATAAAAATTATTTATTTATGGGGAGAAAATTATCAAAATACTGGAATAAATTTATTTAAAACAATTAACTTAAACAAAAAAAATTATTACATGGTTGTGCTCATAAAATTTAACTAACAATTTATTACATGGTTGTGCTCATAAAATTTAACTAACAATTTATTACATGGTTGTGCTCATAAAATTTAACTAACAATTTATTACATGGTTTTGCTCAAAGTAATGCATTAAGAACAAAACACTGGTTTGTGATACACGCTGTGTGACTACTTGACGTCGCATAGATGTGCAGACCCTACCAAAACTTGATAAGGCGTTGGGTAGCGTCGCAAAGCGTTGCATCGGTTAAGTGGGTTCCCCGCTTTATCTTTCCATTTTAGATGGTGGAATTCATTGTTCGATTTCGGTTTTACGGGCTGAAAAATGGCTAAGCCTTGTGTTTTTTATTTTTCCTTCACAAGCCCAATTGGATAGAGGGCCGACGGAAAGTGTAGTCAGTTGAGTGAAAAATATTTAATTTGTATCATGATGTGGATTGAAGGGAGCCGACAATGTTCACCCATTAGCTCCTCGGCCCGTTTCTCTTAGCGTCTTCAATTATTCATTTGTCTTAATCACTTCTCAATCGGTTTTTTCTCGTGCCAATAATCCATTCTCACTTGATTAGATCATTCGGTGGCTTAAAAGATCATCACCCAAGTCTAAAGTTATTAAGGCCCAAGTTTAAAGAAATTATTTGCAATAACGAACAAAAGTTCGTTCATGAACCTCTCATCCCAACATTTATAGTTTAAAAAAGTTTTAACACACATAAATGAAAAAAGAATTATGTACTTCTTTTCATTAAATTCATTCTTTAAACAAAGGACGAAGGAATTTAATGGGAGTTCATCAGTCCACTGGATCCTTCTTAGATTTTTTCTTTTTCATTTCCTGTGTTTGGTCCTTACGTGTCCTGCCGTCGGGATTGGTGGGGGTCGGTGAAGAATCCTTTGTCCGACCCACAGCATTTCTATTAAGGATTTCATTAGCATTAATACCTCAACCTTGGTTTAAAAATTTTTTTTTAAATTTCATACAACGATCGAACTTTGTAGTTTTTTTTATTTTGAGCCCAGTTATTTTCTTCTTGGCTGTTTCTTTCTTTACGTATGAACTATCAGAACTGGGCAGATTAGAAAAGCACCTGCTATGAAACAATGGACAGTTTTCACAATATTTTATTTAGGGAAAATATTTTAATGGGTACTAATGTTGTATTTGTACTATTTCTTTTTTTTTTCTTGAAATGTTTTCTGTGCCCTTTATTTTCATATTTTTTTCATATTTCTGGTGTTTCATTATGAAACATTAATTAAACATTAAAATAAAGGGACTTGATGAACTTGTGGTTGAAAATTTAGAAAAGTAGGCAAAAACAATCGGTGCCTGTTCTTCTTGATCTATGTTTCATAAATTCAGTTTAATAATGAATAAGACTATTTATTAAACTAACAGTATAATTACTTAATTATTTCAGTGATTTACTATGTTATGTTTGAAGTAAGAACATTTTCTTTTTTAGTGTTCTACTGATGTTGACATAGTCATTAACCACCCTTAAGAAATCCCCTTAAACCTTGAAGTACCCGAAGGAAAGCAGGGTAATCAATCAGACATCTTCAATTAACACACTTCTCCCGGTTTATCGAAGAAAAAGTAAATTAAAGCTTTTTCATTATAAAATAAACAAATTGATTTCTTTTAAGAATTAACTGAAATAAAAGAAATACGATCCAACCTTGCTAATAATTAATTATTTTTATTCAAATTACCGAATCGTTAACAACGTAATCTACTTGAATTAAGTAAAATATTATGAGATGAGATACGATCAGGACGGGCCGGGTTTACAATAGTATAGCCGAATTCCGATCATAAGATAACTTTGAAATCCGATGAAAAGAGGTGAATCGAACCATGGCAGAAAGAAACGGCGAAAAGGTGTACAAAAAATTATCCGACAGGACAAAATAGTACGACTACGGTGTATCTCTTATTCCTTCAATGTTCCATTCCGATTTCGAGCCGTACAAATGGATCGCTCAGGGGTACCACGGGACTAATGACCCTTTTATAAACGAGATCCTCACCCCCTTGGTTTTTATTTGTTTTTGTTTTGTTTTATTTGATTTATTTTGTTTTTACAAGCCCAAGTTTTTAACTCAAATTAGAGATATTACAAAAGTTAAGTTGCTTCTACTACAACAATAGTTTAGCTAAATCACTAAAACATTTTTCGTTAAATATTGGAAGTCCAGAGCAAGCTTAATACTTTTGTATACAATTGATTCTTAATGCTGCTTGTTGCTCAACCCTTACAAACCTTTATTAACGGCAGTGCCACAGTGTAATATATAACAACTATCGTGTATTAACGAAAACACACACACACAGAATTATATATCTTATTATTATTATAGATTATACATATATAAACATTAAACATTACAGAGTATATATTTGTATATTAAGACTCTGGACAAGAGTGAGAGTTTTGAGAGTACCGGCTTATTGAGTTTGATGAGATCGTTATTGTTGTGAAGGACAACTGATTGCTGATTGCTGATTAAGTGGGGAACACACCCGATGCAACGCTATGCGACGCTACCCGATGCATATCCAAAGTCCATTTTTCCATGTGATTCTATTACCCCCGTGCACATTTGCCTGCTGCTACACAACGCTACCCTACTCTACGCTCTGCTACGATCCCCACTGTCCACATTTTCGTCGCGTAGCATCGAGTACAGTCGAAGACAAAAGTACCGGACACTCATATTTTTATTCAAACTACATGTATTATTGTCGTTATATTAATTGCTACATATTTATTTTAATATAAACCAAATTAAAGGATATCCCAAATTCATTAGTTTTTATTTTAAACAATTAATTTTAATGGTTTGGTAGAAAATTGATCGAAACACCGAAATACCATTTTTTGATATTATGAATTTAACTAACAATTTATTACACGGTTTTGCTCATAAAATTTATCTATGAATTTATTTCATGGTTTTGCTCATAAAATTACACCATTTTCGTCGAGTAGCTTCAGAACAGGACACTCATAGATTTGTAGTTTATTTCAAACTAAGTATATGCAATTTTGTCGTTATATTAATTACAACATTTTTATTTTAATATAAACCAAATTAAATGAGATCGAAAATTCGTGAGTTTTTATAAAAATTATTTGATTGTGATGGTTAGGCAGAAAATTTATCAAAACACCGGAATAACTTTATTTAACACAATTAAATTGAACTAACAATTTATTACATGGTTTGGCTCAAAATAATGCATTAAGAACAAAAGAGGCGTTGCGATTGCGATACTGGTTTGTGATACACGCTGTGTGACTGTACGTGGCGTGTGCTTGACGTCGCGTAATTGTGCACACCCCACCAAAACGTGACAAGGCGTCGGGTAGCATCGAGTAGGGTCGCATAGCGTTGCATCGGTTAAGTGTGTTCCCCGCTTTAATTTTAAATTGCCTTCTTTATCCAGACAAAAACAGTGGTCAGCTGACCGGGAGTCAACAATTTGTTTGTTGACTTGATGTTCGTTTATTCCTGTTACACTGACTTGAAAATTTCGGCAGGTTTAGGAAACAAGATGTTCGAACTTATTGTAATATACGATGAAGATGGTTTAATGTTGATTCATGCTTCCAGTGGACGCGAGGCCCTAATCATTAGTTTTGCGGGTAAAAAGTTCATCTGAGTTAGCAGTTTAATAAAAAGTATATTTATTCAATCTTGGCAAGTGTTTTACGAGGAGAAATATTAATTGCGGATTACATAATTAAGTCGGTCTAACTGAATTTTGAATCGTTTACGTAAAAACAGCCGTCGCTTCCCAACTTTAAAGAGAGATTGCATCATGTATAGAGTAGGCAAGGAAATGATCACTCCGCCAGAGATCCCAATCTGACAGAAAGGGCCCTTTGTGCCTGGTGTCTGAAAGGAAAAGTTTTTTTTCTTTTTTGGGATGAAAATGATTGCAGTAATCCACATGTTGTAGACAAGTCGTCGCCTATTCCCGTCAAGCGACCGTGAAAATTCAAAAGGAATGAACACTTTCACGGCACGTTTTGCTACGGCCGTGTCATTCGAGAACCCTTCATCCCCGACGGAAATCCGCCCTCCTAAGAGGATCTATAAAAAATACGTGTAATTAATATTTCTGGCATAGCTGGTTGGGCCACTTGAAAAATAATGCATTGCATGAATTATTTACAAGAAGTAACTAAAATAAAAGTACAGGCTGCAGTCTGCACACAGTTTTAATTTTAATTGTTTAAAAAGCATGAATGAAGGAAAATACAAATAAAACACATTGTTCGGCCAGTTTTAAATTATTAATAAATTCTCCTTATAACAAATGGTAATTACGCAATTAATGTTACATTCTCACACTCACTCACCCAGTGTTTGTTAATTACAAAAACAATCCGTCCCGAGGAATATGGAGTACTATGGTGGCGAGAATGTGACCAGACCTAAGTTCATCGTGATATATATGTATTGTACGTTTTGTGTCTTTGCCGTAGCAGATGATGACGGCAGGTCCACCCAGTGGACCCACTGGGGCATAACGATGCAATGATAAGCGCCGTCACACTGAGCATGACCCTGGCACCATCCACGGTCACTATAGCGATACTATTGGGACCCAGAGGTAGAAATGATAGTTTCATCAACTTATTTTTCATGTAAACGCATAGAGATACAGCTACAGGTTGAACAAAATACGCGTGAAAGATCAGGAAAAGAAGTACAGACATGCAGGGGGTCGGTGATGACCTCAGCTGTTTTTGTCGGCCCATAAACTTCTCACATTATATATATATATATATNTATATATATATGGCGTCCCCTCGAAGAAATTTTACATTTAACCGGAGTCCAGGGCCAAACAGTGTCCGTATATGGACGCCGTTTCGCCGGGCTTTCAGCTCATCATCTTCAGAACAACACCAATTTTCGACGTCCAGATGCGCTTTGTGCCAATATGTGAATATTAATCGTTCACGCAAATTCAGGCTGAACTCCACCGTCGTTTTCGTATATTTTAAAGACTTTTAGTCTTACTCTTCCAGTGGTTTCGGCGTCCGATTTTACTATGGCGTATATTTTAATCGTTCACGTTTCAGTGGATTGAGCGTCCGATTTTACTACATTATTTTTTTACCTTTCGATTTGCACCTTTACAACATTTTTCAACACCTTTTGGAACCTGGTTTTGGTATTAGGCGCTTCAGAAATTTGCCCGAGTTTCATGATTTTTCTAATTATTGTTATGTTATTCTTCTCTCTATTGTGTTTGGTTTATATTGTAAATAACACAGTTTTTCAATCATTCATTCATTACATACTTTAGTTATTAGTAGTAGTTGATGTTATGTATTTTATATTATTTTGCTATTTATTTTTTTCCTTTTTGATTATAAAGAAATTTGTCTAATTCTAAAAATATTTTGTAAGGAATGCTGATGTTGGGCTTTACACCCCGAAATACCATTTTTAAATAAATAAATTACACGGAATTTCTGGTTTCTTCCAATCTTAATATTCTATCTAACCGTGGACTCAACTATGAATAAAAATCTTTCGTTTATTTAACACAATGTAATTAGCATTTTATTGGCATACTTGTCGTTCGGTCATGATTAGAAATGGATGCGTCTTGTCGAGTGCGCAGTAAGCTGACTAGTTTGATAAAATTGATGACAGCGTGTTAGTTACTGTGTTGGTTGGTGAGAGTAGATGATGAGCTCATGTGGGCTTACATGGTTGAACACCGTTAGTGGTCGCCTCTCGGTTTACGCCTACTCACGATGTTGACCATGCAGAAAATTATTAGTTAATACATTTCACGATTGACGGCATGGGTGCAATAGCTTAAAATACATTACTTTCCACTTGGAAAATTTGAAATTTATAGAAGGAAGTGTAGAAAAGCAACAATTTGACCTGCCATGAACTTGTCTATGTGAAAAATGTTGTCTACAATGATTCGTCGAACAAACATAATGTATCTAACTGGAGATTGCATTTGTATAGAAATTTAATTCAACATACTATATATCACCGACCTTTTATCGTATTTGTAAAGTTATTTATCTTTAATTAACGATCGTTATATAACGCTTTAGCCTTCCTTCAATAAAACTATGTTTCCTAGGCAACTTCCTTTACCAATCCATAAATTATCGTCGACCTCACAATATTTTCCAGCTAGTACAATTCAATTTTTTTATCCACGCTCTTAACAACCACTCATCTCCTATACCTTCCTGGTCATCATCGACATTCGAAACGATCCTTCCTAGCTCGAGCCTCAAATCTCTGGAATTTTCTTCCTTTGGCAATCCGTAAAGCCGCCTCCCTTACCTCTTTTAAATCCCTCCTGTACGAACATCTCATTTACTTCCAGAACCAACATACTCCACAATAGTATTATGTCCTTTTACTACATAAGAAAGCTTGTTTCCTTCCTTTTCTCAAATTTTAAGTGTACAGTTTGTATTATTTTCAGGGGGCTCTGGTCCCTCTGGTCCCTGACTAAGGGAGAATTCTCTAGATCACATACGCATTGTCTCATCAACAAATCCGTCTCTCTCTCTCTCTCTCTCTCTCTCTCTCTCTCTCTCTCTCTCTCTCTCTCTCTCTCTCTCTCTCTCTCTCACTCTCTCTCTCTCTCACGATCTCTCTCTCTCCCTCTCCCTCTCCCTCTCCCTCTCTCTCTTTCTCTCTAATTTTATTATCCCAGTCTGCCAACAATCCTCGCTGTTTGTTGGGGCACCTGTTCAATAAGCAAAACAACGTGTTTTTTTTTTGTGTTTTTTTGGCTCTGGAGGGTTTCTTCTCTAACCATATTCTGTTTTTTCCAAAGTGCTCTGATGAAAACTAATATCTGTAGACGTCCCTGATTATCTTGGTCTGCACAGTTCATATTTGATGTTGTGGAACGTAGCCAAATCGTTCTTTTTTGTGTTGTTTTTCCAAATTGTGAAAAGACAAAACAAAACATAACGACGTTAAAAAAAATTAACAAATCGAACTGTTATAACTAGCTTAAAATAATTCAATTTACAATCTTCACAGCTGTGCTCCCTCGATTTTTCTTTTTACTGATACTTTACATCCACCATAATGATGTTGATTTTTGTGTAACAATCCAAATATTTTCCATTTCTGTTTGATAAGCAAACCCCTCCATACCTAATATGTACTGTTTGGCATTACAAATACCGTCAAAATTGGCGGAGTATGTATTGATAAAACGAAAAAATATAGCATAACTTATGGTAGGTTTTATTGACCACGGAATTTTTAATTATTTGAGTGTAATTGAATTGGTCCGGCTTTGTAGAGGACTGTATGTTAAAATATTTCGAATGAAATTTAAAACAAAACACATACTCTCTGTTCCTTCGATTTCCTACGTTTACGAGGAATCCAGGGAAAAGATTGGAAAAACTGAAGGGAAAAGTTGGACGAAAAACCCTTACCTCCTGGTGGAGATTAACAACGATTTTCAGATGGTCCACTGTGACGAAACGAAGGATAAGTAATTTTCTCCTGAATAAGTGCTATTAAGATTCAGTAAGAATTGAACACAAATCGCGATGAGAATACGCGATCCGACCTGACACCGGCTCGACTCGCTCGGGGTAGTGGCAATGGTTGCGTAAATAGCCAAAACTCATAAAACAAACGTTCTGTTCAAAAGATTTAAGTTGAAATGGAAATACATTTTATATACATTTCAAAGCAGTCATTATATTAGATAGATAGATTAATACTGTATTTCAGCAATAGCTATTACAGGGGGTAGTCAAATGGCAAAATAAAGATATATACATCATTAAAGATATCTTCCAACTTAAATTGACATGACACTTACAAAAATAATTAATAATAATAATAAAAGGAGGCTTCGGTGGCCGCAAGGTTTAGTCGTTCACACGGCGCTCATCACTGTAAGGTAAAGGTCCAGGGTTCGAATCCAGCGGCCCTGCATTTGTAACCGACATACTTACAAATGGGCTTTTTTTTCAAAAACACCGGCACCCTGAGGGTTTTATGACCTCTGCTGTTGCGAACCCTCGTTAAAAAAAAAAAAAATTAAAAGAAACTAGTATCCATATATTTATTGTTGTTGTTGTTGGGTCGTGAACCTCATCATCATATTTTCTTTCGTTATTCTCTGCGATATGCCCAAAATTCAATTATATTAGAAAGACAGAAAGAGAATGCAAGAAATGAAGCTGGGGATTACATACAAAGGTACTTTTAAAAAAATATAAAAAAATAAAATGAAATAATAATAATAGCATGTAAGAACTAATAAAAAAAAATAAAAAAAAAAATTGAAATAATAATAGCATGTAAGAACTAATCAAAATACATCATCAAATAATGTCGCGTAACTTAAATTCAATAATTACATGACGCAACAATAAAACATTATTCATTGACAGTAAAAGCAATCAATTTAAGGGCTTCATAAATAAAATTAAACACATCAATTGCCTGGTTTTTTGCTTCAAATTTTAGCAAGAACTCAAGTTTGTCTAAGTTGTTATTATTTACACATGTATACAATATGTACTTCTTTAAATAAAAGGATCTTTGAGGTTGGTAAATTGGACAATTTAAAAATATATGTTCCAAGTTCTCCTCTTCAAACAATTAACACACAGAGCGCACTGGTTGTGTGTCAATTACACATTTGACCCATTTACAAACAATTTGATTTCCTTAGCACTAGCCAGCCTTAGTTGTATAAGTAATCTTTGCTTATTTATAGACAAATTTAGTTGTAAATAATTTTCCCATTTATACAAGGAGCTGATTTTTCAATAAACAGGGTTAAATTTTGAGTTTAGCACAAGGAGGCATATTCCCGCTTATTAAGGAGGCACATTCCCGCTTAATAAGGAGGCATATTCCAGATCTGGAATTCTCGAAAAGCCGAATAGGGGGAGCGTTCATTTATAACGTAAAAGTCGGTGGTCGTTCAAAAAACCGCACTCCACCGAAAGATTACCGCTGCTGGGTTGTCGTCTGGGGGTTGAAGGAAGAAACCCGCGATAGATTATCTCCGGGAATACGACCGATTCCCCAGAAATGAAGTTTTATGGGTGATTATCAGATAAAGCTGTGATTCAAAATCTACGGCAGACACATTTTCCATTCCTTACGGGCTCGGCAATTCGCAAATCAACCTCTAAACTTTATCATTATTCCATATATGTGTTTAGTAGTCATAATTCACCGAGTAATTATTTTAATTAATTGTACTTTTATGTAAGGTCTTGGTTGAGATGATAAAGCTAGTGTAATCAGCGGGATTCGAACCCACGACGTTCGGCTTAACATACCGCTGCTCTAACCACTTAGACAAGTTCTTGGGTTCGAATCCCGCTCTTGACACTAGCTTTTTCATCTCACCCAAGACCTCAGATAAAAAGTAAAATAGATATTATTACTGCCTTGGGAAATCAAAAATGAAATTTAAGGTTTAAACTAGAAACTTCCCTTGATGCACTATAACAAAAATTGTAATATTATAGTTCCTATAAATTTTAGAAAGATTATTTGCTCTTAAACCCTCAGATAAAGGAAAAACATAAACAGCGAGATGTTCAAGTGCAAATTTCACCGTGACAAATCACCTTTTACAAGACTTTAGCTAATTAGACTGACAATAAAATGCAAGCCACTTTTGAAATTTACGGTTGCATTTGGAAATTTAACAAAACCCGTAGAATACAAAGAAAAAACTACGACTGCAATCACAAACAAAACTGTTGCGCCATTTTTAAAATTGTCCATGTATATATCTAATCGTTTTGTTATTCCTATTTCCCTTATGTTGTTATAGTTTCTCAGTTGACAATAGGCAAAAATAACCAAAAAATAAGAGATAAAAAGTACTGCAAAGGCGATTGGGATTGAATATTCGAATGAAACTTACATGTGCCTATCCTATTTCGATTAGCTTGGATCGAAACTCGACTGTGCGTGTTTCGTGGATGGGGGACAAACTTAGTTATCCGACTTTTTGATGTAATGTTTGATATTATTTTACATGTCCATTTGTTCACGTCAAGCCGTAGAACGTTTTTCGAAATTTTAACTTACTACGAAGCATATTGTTTGATTTTTTCATATATTTTTTCTTCTATATGGTAAAACAAAAGGTATAGTGTGATGCAGACCCGTCCCACCCTCCAAATCGACCGTTTAAAAGATTAAAGTGGGGTCATCTTATTCCCCTTCTTCCACTTCATCTTTAACGACTTGGGCTTTTCTCAACAAACACGATCGATAGATGCCATAAAAATAACAAGAGATGAAACTCCATCCGGCTAAACGTTGAGCAGTTTAACTTTTTTAAATCAACTCTGCATCTATGGGATTAACTTGTTTCTTTTCCGTACATATTTTATGGCGGGGTACCGACTATGACTATGATCATATCAGACCAAATGCAGTGTGAGGGTCGATATACGCCGTCGGTTGTCTCACTTCACAATTCACACAAACAAACAAATACACTATAGAGCTAACAATAATTATAAATAATATTTACAATATTTACAAAAGGGGAAACACCCTCATTTCTCTTAAAAGTCGGTACATGGGACCTAACAACCCACTCTCGTGCCCAAGTATTGTTTTTATGTCGGATGCGATGTCTGTATAGCTGGGCGCACACTAGGTTATTTCCAACAAAAACTACTTTGTGTTGACCCGTTAACAAGCTACACTATTCTGAGGCAAATAACGTTGGACGCTATTTCAGATTGCGTCCGTTAATTCTGCGCATGTAAACTTCAGCCAATTTAGCGTTACCGTTGACGCTAACGTAATGCGACCTATTACATACGATATTTGCTTCTGCTGTAATGAGACTAATTCGAGGTGATAATGTAAAAAAATTACTACTTTTGCAAAGCTTTTTACCTATGAAAAAATTAGTTTTTGTACAAATTGGAGCGTAATCATGTCATTCCTACTGCAATTTGTAAAATCTTAAAACGAATGTGTTTTTAATTTATTTAGCGATGATAAGACTATGATAAGATATAAGTGGTACAATATATTAACTTTGCTTTATAATCTTTAAAATCGTTTTTCTTTTTTTTACTAACGTCTTATCGATCTGAAAATTTCAAGATAATCTGCATTGATCGAAACAGGGTCAATCTGATAAAACGTTTTCCGTGAATTTAGTGGGTGGATCTCTAAGTTTAACCATGTTTACCGTGTCACCAACGAAATATGAGTCCTTGCATTGTTAGTGAAGTAAACAACGTCATTTCTATTCAATAATGCAACCCTTTTACCCGATGGCTGCATTTAGTTAACCGAATCGGTAACAGCATTTGTTGAGATTGGAGCAGTTCGACCTCACGATGGAACTTTTATTAAATGGATTATACTTAAATCAACCATTAAAAGAGGTTCATTGGGATTTTCCTCCATAGCCGCCTAAATACAACCTATTGACTACTTTCCAGTTTGAAACCTTAGTATAATGATTAAACCAAATGCAATTCTCTTTTTTTCTTACATCTCTAATACTAGTTGGTACTTAACATTTTGCGGGTTTTGGCAATCGACGTTCGATGGAATTAGGCTAAATCCATGGGGATAATATTTTAAGGCAGCATCGGCCAACTCGATCGTTCATCTTGGTCCGCTCATTTTCGCTGTTCATTTAAGAACCTCACATAAAAAAGGAAGAATAGATTATTACAACAAATTAGGCCAATGATTAAGGTTAAATAGTTCGATTTTTTCGACTAATTTTAGTGGCCGTTATTTAATTATTTGGAGATCGTGAGATGCGGTCTGATGTGACGTAGGTTTTAGAAAAACATTATCTTTATTGAGATCATCTTCAGGCCTGGGATTTATAAAGATTGTTTACATTATACAATTACATGTAGGATGTGAAAAAGTGAATTTCTAGTGTATTATAAATTCATTTTTTTCACATTCATTTTCCTACATGTATTTGTATAATTTAAACAATCTTTATAAATCCCAGGCCTTGAAGATGATCTCAATAAAGATCGAAACGTTGACACGATAAAGAAAATGTTTTTCTAAAACCTACGTCATACCAGACGCATCTCACGATCTATAAATAATCACTAATTTTAGTGTCTCTCAATTAAAAGTAGTCATATAAAATGATGACATTGAAGTTAACGTACATGAGCATTGCGTCAACTTGGAAAATATAAATACTGTAAAATCTCATTTTGATTTTCGTTTTGTTAACGTTTTGCCTATTACGGAATGGGATGCTAAAAATCCGTTCAATTCGAATAAGTACCCCTTCAGGCCTATCACTTAGTAAGGCAGAGAAACGCTATCTCGACCCCAAAACACATCTTGGCTGGGTTTAGCATAACGTTGGCAATCTGATAAATGATTGGTGTTTCCTTTCGCGCCACCGTCTGCAAAAAAGAATCTTGGACAACGCTCATAACAAATCTTTCCGAAAGCGTATCCTTTGAGGATTAATTTTTCGGCCATAATTGCAATAAAATCTCTTTAGCGTTATTGTGAAAAATAGAAAATTCTAATTTCAGAAGAATTAATTCTTCAACCGAAATTTCAATTTTTTTGCAAGGGGTACTGCAGAAAGACTATAAATTGCATTTGTGTTCTATTTGTGCCATCTGATCTCCCATTTGTAGAATCCTCATTACTAGTCTTTTTTCTATATTTTATAAACTATTATGACTTTTATTAATTTTAAGTTATTGAATTGCAATTATAAACTATACACACATACATAACAGATTGGTGTAGACAATGGAAAATGATGATTTACATTCCAAAGCAAATCTCCTCCCACAATATACTACAGCAATATTCCTATCGCCAAATCTGACTACGATCGTCACCTTGGGTTCACACTTAACCTTTAATCAGCCATGATTGAACGACAAGACCTAAACAGACGCTACAGTCTAATGTACAAAGTACAAACTTATTGGATGACAGTCCAAGCTATCGACGACAACAAACTCTGTCTACAAAACGCTAATAAAATCGGGTTAGACCTACGGAATAGAACTGTGGGGAAACGCTAAACCTTCCAATATCCAACGTCTCCAATCTTTTCAGTCTAAAGTCCACAGATTATAAAATGATCCGTATTATCTCTCCATTACTACCCCCCACAACGACTTTAAAATTTCATTTATCCGAAAATTAATTCCTCAAAAATGTTCAAGTTCCACAATAAACTCTCCCATCACACATTTAAGCGGGGAGCACACTTACCGCTATGCGACGCTACCCGACGCCTTGTCACGTTTTGGTGGGGTGTGCACAATTACGCGACGTCAAGCACACGCCACGTACAGTCACACAGCGTGTTTCACAAACCAGTATCGCAATCGCAACGCCCCTTTTGTTCTTAATGCATTATTTTGAGCAAAACCATGTAATAAATTGTTAGTTAAATTTTATGAGCACAACCATGTAATAAATTGTTAGTTAAATTTTATGAGCACAACCATGTAATAAATTGTTAGTTAAATTTTATGAGCACAACCATGTAATAAATTGTTTGTTAAACTTAATTGTTTTAAATAAAGCTATTCCGATGTTTTGATAAATTATCTTCCTGACCATCATAATTAAATAATAAAAACTTATGAATTTTTGATCTCGTTTAATTTGGGCATAAAATTTATCTATGAATTTATTTCATGGTTTTGCTCATAAAATTACACCATTTTCGTCGAGTAGCTTCAGAACAGGACACTCATATGTTTTGTAGTTTATTGTTTGAAATAAACTACAAAAATATGAGTGTCCTGTTCTGATGCTACTCGACGAAAATGATATTCCGGTGTTTTGATCAATTTTCTGTCAAACTATTAAAATTATTATTATTATGTTTTTTTAATAAAAACTAATGAATTTTTGATCTCGGTAATTTGGTTTACATTAAAATATGAATGTTGTACATATACTTAGTTTGTAATAAATTACAAAAAATATGAGTGTCCTGTTCTGAAGCTACTCGACGAAAATGGTGTAATTTTATGAGCAAAACCATGAAATAAATTGTTAGTTAAATTTTATGAGTAAAACCGTGTAATAAATTATTAGTTAAATTCACTACATCAAAAAATGGTATTCCGGTGTTTTGATCAATTTTCTGTCAAACCATTAAAATTATTATTATTTTTTTTAAATAAAAACTAATGAATTTTTGATCTCGGTTAATTTGGTTTATATTAAAATAATTATGTTGTAATTAATAAAACGGCAATAATACATGTACTTTGAATAAAAGCATGAGTGTCCGGTTCTTTTGTCTCCGACTGTACTCGACGCTACCCGACGAAAATCTGGACAGTGGGGATCGCAGAGCGTAGAGTAGGGTAGCATTGCGTGGCATCGGGCAGTTGTGCACGGGGGTAATGCAATCTTATGGAAAATTGCACTTTGGATTTGCATCGGGTAGCGTCGCATAGCGTTACATCGGGTGTGTTCCCCGCTAATAGTCCCGCCCAAGCCTGGTTCAACCGAATCAATCCCTTCAATACCATAAGGTGACTCAAGAGGAAGTGGCCCCTGACCTCCTTTCTGAGGAATAGGCAGTGAAGTTTAATCAGTTAAGTGAAGTGGGGGAATAATATTGATTATTTGCTCCACTCAATGTAAATTTGTCAATAGTTGTAATTTATTTATGCATCTATAAACTATCTATTAATGTAAATGTAATAAATTATCTATGTATGTAAATTAGCTCTCTATCATCTTACATATTGTAATCAAAAATTGAAGATTATAAAGCAAAATTAGAAAATTACGTTTCATCTATTCTCATATTCCTGTTTCTTAAATGGATGTGACAATTTTTTTAAAAGAATAGTTGTAATAATTAAGTTTGTTTGATCAAGTGTTGTACTTTTAATTCGAAGAATAAAGCCCAAAGTATTGTTTAATTATTATGGCGTAAATAATAGTTTAATTGAAACTGCCATTGTATAAGCCAAATTTTATTAAACTTATTTATTCTTTATTAACTTATTAAATTTATTGTTATTGAAACATTCCTATGAGGTTGTAGGCAGTATGATGAATCCCCCCATTGATTTATATTAACCCTTTTAGATAACTTGTAAACGAAGTGATCTATTTGTCCCGGATGACAAAAAACGACCAGACTATCCGTCTTAATCGGGTTCGACGTGAGCATGGAATAAGCGCTATTTACGAGAGCCCTAAATGCGGACACTTATCGTTCATTCACGTCGTACGTCTCTTCTCTCGCCCTTGTGTTCGGATGACAGACAGTTGAATTATGGGGTTCTCCGGACCTGGAAGAGACCTGGACGGTGAATGATGATCCAGGCCGATTGGAAGCGGAAAGACCGTCCCGTGTCGATATGTCATTGACCAAAACCAGCTTCTGACATATCATCGATGGTTCATCTCGTTTATATCCACTTTTAAAAACTGTTGGGATTGCCTCGACCTTTTAATGTCAAAAATATGAATTTTGTAGGGGAAAATCGATTAAAAAAAAAAAAATGAAATCGCAAAGGATCGGATTGTCGAGTTCCTTCCCACGATTTTCGAACAATTTGACTATGAATTTGCATCAATAGTCCTCTAATTGGAAAGTTTTACTCTTGAATTTCGCAATATATCCAAGTGATTTGACAGTTCTAGTAATTTAAAAAATTAAACGCAGAAATTGTGTCTGATAAATATTGCAGTCTTCAGTAGTACCTGAAGCAAAACGTAAATGAGGCATATTGTTCAGACTTCACAGAATAAGAGAAAACCCATTTACACATACCATGTTACCATTTATTCATCTAACAGAGGGAACCTACAACCTACAAGTTCACATAGTCGGGTACTAATTACTGCTCTGGAAAGCCAACTCTGCATAATATTAAGAGGAGGACAATAGACACGAGAGTTGCGGAATAGATTTGCAACCGCCCTATTATCCATTTACCTAAATAGAATCGATCGTCTTAATCTAAATTAATTAATTAAGCAACAAGCCTGGAAAACAAATCATTTACTATCTAATTGTCAATAGAAATTTAATCTTTTTTAATAATCGATATTGCCCATTTCATAGGCACTGTAGGATTTCTTGGTATTATTGAACATTATTAAAAAATAATGTATAGTGATGACGTATTTTCTTTGGTGATTGATCAGCCTTCTCAGTTTAAATATTTTTCTTTCCAAAAGGTAGATTGGGGATGAGGCCAGGAAGACAGAAACAACATTTATTTTCTCGTCGAGCTTTCGTCAGAATATATCGCCTTCATCAGGACTTTGTATTAACAAATTAACATAAGTAAGTAACGAGCTGCCCGAGGGGATCGAAGTCCCGATAGCTCAAGTGGTACAGTAGCGGCGTATCAAGCCGAAGGTCGTGAGTTCGAATCCCGCTCGTGACACTGACTTTTTTATCTCAACTTAAAACCTTAATTAATTGAATGTTATTAATTGGTCAAGCGGACCACGAAAAATAGTGAATATTTATTACCTTTGTTTATCGAAGGTGGGTTCGACCGGCTCTCCGTTATCCACACATATACCTGTTCATATAGTATACTGATTTTTTCGAGTTAGTAATTAAGAAAAGTTTTAAAAATTGTATATTTGAAAATTTACAGACTCCTGAAGAAAGCGAAATATTCTGCCGAAAGCTCGACAAGAAAATAAATGTTGTTTCTGTCTTCCTGGCCTCTTACCCAATCTTCCTTTTGGAAAGGAAAATATTTATAGTGATGATGGTTCACTCAGAAGTTGGTCAAGGTGAGAAGAACAAACGTTTGTTCGGAATCTGAAAGACTTAAATATGTACCACACTGTCTCCTTTTTAAAATGAAATGTTACAAAATATTAATGACTGACGACCACTGTTTTAACCACTGCGTTAACTCACCTGAGGAAGGATTAAAATAAATCGGAATGTTGCGGATTGAAAGAAATTTTTTTTTTTGAGATGACCTATTATACCATCTTCGAGATGGAAAAATCATAAGTGATAGAAGTAATTTGGTCAACAGACCACTAAATATACTGGATTTTAAATAAAGTTGAAAACTATAAATGTGTAAGCTTTCGTTGATTTTGTGTAAACATCAATTTTAAAGAAAAGCCAAAACCTTTTTATGCATATAACAAGGAAACTTTCATTAGCACTAAATGTTTAATAAACTGATTTTCGGTTCATAAATATTTTTAAAAACCACGTTCAAGCCGAGTTAAAAACCTAAAAGAGGATTTCCGTGAACTGTTTACCGAATAGTTTCTTATCTTATATCGTACAGTATATCAATTTTTTGTTCAAAGCAGTCAATAACGATTCGTTCTTTTTATTCGATGTCCAAAAAGCAATTGTTACCCTGGAAATAGAGTAAAATGTCTCACAACCGGGATTTCTAAGTCGATGCGTTGAGAATTTCTTTAAGAAACTGATTTGTTGATGAATGAACAGATTTTTTAAAATCGAAATTGTTTCTAAATTGTTCGGTTAATTGGCTAAAGAATTGAACATTTTCAGACCAACCGTTGGACAAAATACCTGGACTAACCAACTATCTCTTTTCTTTATTATGTATATGCTAGCCGCTCTGTACCTCAGTGCCTCGTCAATTGTGAATAAAATGACCCAAAAATAGAAACAATATAAAAATGATATTCTGGTTAGCATTCACACTAATAAATTCTTTCACACATCAGATTTCGTTCCTACTCCTTCAGGGTATTCGATATTCTTCAGTGTAATTGAAAATGCCCCTCCATTTTCGCTAATAAATCATCACACTATACCATAGTGCATCTTTATTTTTTTTTTTTTTTTCACTTTAACAAAACAATTATATTAGCACTGGATGAGTTCTTCTAACATGTTTTTCATACACAATAAATACATCAATATTGTGTGTAAAATACATTACAGATGTAAAAAAAATTAATCTTATACTTTATGGTACTATGAAAGAAAAAACTAGTATTACAATAAACACATCTTCATTGAATATACATATTAAAAATCGAGGATAAGACCCATTTTAAAGAAAACTCACTTCTTTCGTCGATTTTTCCTTCATCAAAACTCTGAAATTATTATGAATAATTTGTAAGTTTTGCAAATACTAAAATCTTTTTAAAATATTCAAACTTACGGTTTAAAGCATAATTAAATTAAGAATTGAACTTACAGTGCTACAGATGGTTAGGTGATGTTTAACCGTGATAATAACCATAGGTAGGGGCATCGGTGGCCACTACGGTTTAGGCGTTGACACGGCGCTCATCTCTGTAAGGTAAAGGCCCCAGGTTCGAATCCAGCGGCCCTGAATTAAAACCCGACATATGTACTTACAAATGGGCTTTTTTCAAAAACTCCGGCGCCCTGAGGGTTAATATGACGTCTGCTGTTGCAAACCCTCATTAAAAAAATTAATTTATTTAAAAAAACTAATATATTTATTGTTGTTGTTTTGTCGTGAAACTCTTCGTCAGATTTTCTTTCTTTATTATCTGCGATATGCCCAAATTTTAAGTATATTACAAAGACAGAAAGAAAAGGCAAGAAATGAAGATGGGGATTAACAAAGCTACTTCACATTCTACAAAATGGCCATCATAAAAATATAAATTTTATTTCCGCCTTATTTTTATAGGGATCAATGAACTAAATAATCGTTAAGTGATGTCTCTATCGCCTAGGAACAAGGTTATCGTTTAGAAATGACACTTCTATCTTGAGTGATGTGAAAAAGAGTTTAAAAACACGAGTGATTTGTTACTATTTACGTGGTATATTTTCAACACTATTACATTTAAAAAAACGAGTAAAAGTGGAAAACAAAGGAAAATAACTTTCTTTGTATATCTCGGTGGTGATCTGGAGAAGGTTGTACGCTTTCAAGGAGTATAATTGTAAAACAAAAACCTTATCACTTCATGCTTATCTTGCCAGCGGGTTCCGTACGTGTATTCTTTAAAGTTGTTTTTCTCCCAATAAAACAATACTTCAATAGTATTTTTTTCGTACGCAGATTTAATTGGTAACAACAATATAATAAGAAATATATAGCAAACTATAAAAAGATAAAGAAAAACACAGAAGCATAAGTGACTGTTTATTGCCAACGCAAGATTTTTATAAGCCGAGAAAAAACTTCAAGGGAATAAAACGATCTGTCGGTTTGATATTTGCCAATTATCGCATTATAGAATTTGGTAACGATTGTTTTGGGACGATGTCACCATCCGGTCGTTACAGACATGTTTGCATCTGTCTCGATGCCGTTCAAGAACCGGTTGTCAATGGACTTTACAATCCCTCCAGCACTTCATTCATCTGTGGTAATAAACGCTGGAATTAATCAAGCTCGAATTTTCCGCATCGAGTCATCCTAAATCGATCAAAACACAAGTCAAAAGCATGAAATTAGCCCGTGCAAAAAAAGTGAGTTCGCGTTTGTTTTTGCCATTTTGTTTATTAATTATTCCCCCTTAATATTTAAATTTGAAGATAATTTGAAATATTTCGTTCGTGGTTGTCGAAATGTTTGTTAACTTGACTCTTAATACTTAATAGACTATAGTTAATTAATAAAATTTAAAATAAAAGTTACAACTCAGTGTTTCCTCTGCTCACGGTTCGACTAAAGCATGTAGCCTTATTTCATAACTTAGTCGTTGAAGACGTAGTGCAGGTCAATTAGCCAATAAAATCGAGGTGTACAAATTTTTTGCCGTTTTCTTCGTGCCTGGCCAGCTTGTTGTGCAGCATAAAAAAATATAAATGAAATGCTCAGGACTAAGGTCAAATGGACACAAGAGACATAAAAATGAGAAAATGCTACAATTTCAATTTGTGATTCTTGAAACCTAAATTTTATCCTGTGAGGCGGTAAAGAAATTGCGAAATTTTAATATAATTATTATGTATATGTATAATGTATTATAATATCTATGTAAAAGTGTAGGGATAAAAGCGGCGGCCGAAAGGCCTACTGCACCTCGACCTGAATTGATCTATTGTGCTCCTCTGTTATTTATTTCACTGGCCAGCTTCAGATTATAACCAGCCTCCACAGCTTTGCCAGCGGTTCCTTGGTGTAGGATCTTGCTTGTGGTTTTTCTTGTCCTAGTTGCAAGAACCTGCACCTACATAGATTTTCACAGTAACATAAAATGTGTTCTGCGGTCTCCTCCTCTTCCTAGCAGTATCTGCACAACGATTCTTCTGTCTGTACTCCTATCCGTTACATATGATTTCTTGAGTGGCAGTGCCCCGTCAGGAGTGGCGGGAACTTAGAGAATAGACTGTCTTCTACCTGTGACCTTCGCACTAAACTTGCGTATGACCACCCGGCCTCACGTGATACGGCGGATCGGACGGCAGCGTATAAGCGTAGAGGACGCTATGATTATGCTGAAAAGTCCCTCGAATGCGTGAGCAGTGGCGGAACGGGTAGTGAATCGGTTGCTCCTACTCGAGTATGCTTTGCACGTAGGTGTAGGATGAGCTCCATTGGCTTTTACCGTAGGCGGTACTCCTCTAGGAGGTGGTTAGCAATTCCACTTTAAACAAAACCGCGGCCGAAGCGGATCCGGTAGTTTCTACGCCAAAGAAGCCCCAATACTCTGGGAGATAGAGTGGCCTTCTCTATCTAGGGTGTGCGCGGGAGACCGGAATGATGTATTTCGGCTTAGGTAGCCCTTTGCGCGCGGCATACGGTCTGATGCTCAAAGCAGACCCGACCACTCGGAATGGGCAATCGGGGGTCGAGGTTGTCTTGGCCCTCCGGGGCTGAGCTGTCTCTACACCAACGCTGCGGCAGTAACACCATTCTGTCGTATGTGGAGGTGCGTCAGCTCTCATCTTGAGAATCAAAACGTCCGATAAGGCCGAATAGGCTAGGTGCGTTAATGATCCTCAGATTCCTTTTTAGGACGACCGAGTATACGGGAAAGACTGCCCCGTCAGGAGTCCAACCAGAATCCTGATTCGGTTGCGGTTGCCTTCCAGTAATTCTTTTGTAAGTTTTGCGGATGGTCCTTCTATGAATCTCTTCGCGTACCTCCTATCAGAGGTATTGTTTCACCAGGTTTTGGACTCATTAAGGATCCATTTTAAGGTGTATCCTCTTTTGTGGCAGGCTGTTAGGCCGCAGTAGGGTTCTGGGCTAAGAGAGCCCATGTTGGCTCCCTTTTTGGCCAACTTGACAACCTTTTCATTGCCTCTACGTCCCGAATGTCCAGGGACCCATGCCAGGATCAGGTCGTTAGTGTCGCTGACTTCCGTCAGGGCCTGCATGCAGTTCCAAACACTCTTTGCCTTCGCCCCGCAAGAGGTCTAGGGCCCTGAGTGTGGCCTGGCTGTCAGAGAAAATGGCTATCTTCCGGGAATGTATTCCTAGCCTTTTTATTTCTCTGACACATTGTTCAATTGCTAAATCTGGTTAACAGGTGATGGAAAAGAGAGGTGTTATCTATCAACCCCCATAAAACCATAATGATTCCATTCACAAGGAAGAGGACAACAGGAAGCTTAAAAACTCCGAGCCTAAACGGGACTCTGTTTCCATTTTCCAAGATTACATTAGATCAGCGGCTCACGTGGAACTCACATCTAACTAAAACTACCCAAAGAGCGAAAATTAGTAGAGTAGGGTAGAGTTGCATAGCATCGGGCAGATGTGCACGGGGGTAATACAATCTTATGGAAAAATGGACTTTGGATTTGCGTCGGGTAGCATCGGGGGCGTAGTATCGGGTGTGTTCCCGGCTTTAGTGTTAATGCTGTGACCGGGTGAAAACAAGTTTTATGATCACATTTGTAATATGTACAAATATATATAGGGTACAAATAAAATAATTTTAAAAAATAAATATTTCTACTCTTTATTCTAGGGATTGTAAATGCCATGTACAAACATTATTTGAAAATATAATAAGGAATATTAGACTAAGATTTTTAAAGTATATCGAAGCTACCATTTTGTAAATCTTGAAGTTCCATTTCGTGGTTTCATTAAATCCATTTTATGGAAGATCTCTCATCCGTTCCACCCGATTAGGGAGCCATCGGTCCGAACTAGTCCAAAGGGTATCATCTGTAAGACACTTCATTAACAACCTGGCTCCTAATTATCAAACGAAATTGTGCTTTAGGTCAAATTGATTGAAAATTCATTTCGTCTCTACTTGTTGTCGAAGACTAATTTCCGGTCCGACTAGTGCGTTTTGCCCTAAAATACATACATTACGTACAATGTCATCATATCAAGGGCCGTAAGAAGGGACCATCATTTCGAGATTTTTTGAACAAAAAGAAAAAACAGTTGGAACGGGATTTTATACGTATGCACTCCTTCACATCTTGTCATTACATAAACATCGTCAAAAGTTATTGCATTAAATTGTGAGATTTGTACGTCTGCGGGATATTGAGTGTATAATTTGATAGTTTCTGATCATTTTGGTTTGGCTATCTTCGCTAGGTTGAGAGATACCAATATTGAAGATACAGAAATGACGGAGCGCATCTGACTGACCAACTAGGCAAAGATGGAAAGAAATGATCGGAAACGGCCAAATTACAAATTTTTATGTTATTACGTTTCGATAATAATTTATAATCAGTTGATTTTTTATTGCCTTAAAATGCTAGCCTAATGCTGGGGAAAGGAAAAATCTCTGGAAATTATCGATTCATGACCTTATCTCCATTTCAATCTCGTCTTAATTGATTTGACATTGTTCCCTTTATCAACAGAAATCACCATTCACAAATATCTCCAGGTCCATCCTCATTCAAACAGGAATCCCAATTAATAAAATTAACAAAATCCCACCCACTACCTAAATAAATCAATGATTATGAGTTGGAAAATTGAAATTGAATAATTGTACAACCGCGGTCGGTATTGAAAGTTCATCGTATACATGTCGGTCTGCATAATGGAAAATGCAGGGTCTGTGTCTGCTGTTATCTAGAAACTTTTTTATAACTACACATTCTTCAAGATTATCGAAAGGTGCATTGTTTAAATTATTTCTATATAGAATAGGTGGACTCCTACAATCATGTATACATAGATGCATTTCGATTGTACATCAATTTTGTAAAATTTAAAGTTAATTGTTTAAAAGAAAGCAATCAATAGGTGGGGTTTTTGGAAAACAGTTGCGCTACTAGCGATGTTATGAATAAATATTTTAAAATGATTTAAAATAATTTAAAATACTTTTATACTTTAATTGTGATGGGTGGCTAGGTGATGAACCTTATATTTAATCCAATTAGTTAGTCTTTATGTTAATTATTGGTTGAAATGAAAAAGTCAGTGTCACGAGCGGGATTCGAACACACGACCTTCGGCTAAATACGCCGCTACTCTACCACTTGAGCTATCGTAACTTCGATCCACTCGGATTTGTTTGCAATTTTTGCCATTTTTCAGGTAATTGAAAGAAGTTATTTGGTCAATCGGACCACGAAATATAATGGACTTATATTAAATCGTCCGACCCCAAATCCTCGCCGATTTTGTCTTTCAGAGTATGTTGGCATTTAGTCACCTTCTGGGCCGGTCTCTCTCGAAATTCAGCCAAAACGTCGGTGGTAAAATTCTAAAGAAAACGGGTCTGCTGTCACTTGGAAACAGAGGAATTTATCTAGATATGTTATTTTTGTATAAATTAATAAATGGCATGATTGATAGTCTTAAACTGTTGAAATGTATAAACTTTAATGTTCCTAGACTCAATGTGAGAAATTGTAATACATTTTATACAAATATGGGCTATGACAAATTATGAAATGTATGAATCATAGCCCTTGGTAACAGTTTAATGACAGAAGGGAATTGTTTATAGTTAGTCGAAGATCGTGAGATGCGGTCTGGTGTGACGTCGGTTTTAGAAACACATTTTCTTTAACGTGCTACGTTCCGAGCTTTATTGAGATCATCTTCCGGGCTTAAACTGTTTGTTTTCCGTGTAGATGTGTCAATCTTGTCTGTCGCGTGAGCGGCACACCGAATAATTGACTAAACACCAAATATTGTTTATAGAAGCAACAATGTTACTTTGTTTTGTATATGTTATTTTCAATTCGTCTTAAATAATTTTTTTTTTTATTTTGCTCTTCAGGCATCCCTTTTCAGTTTTTTTTCGTTTACATACTCATTTATTTTGGTTAAATAAAAATCAATTAACTTGAGTGATTGTTTCGGTCGTCAGCCGTATCAGTTCATTCTTCTGTTGAAATAAATTGAACAAACAACCTTTTTCGGTTATTTTTAATATAATATGAGGTTTATAAACGTCCAGATATTTGAGATGAACTACGTTGGGAACTAAGTAAATGTTAATTTAATTTTACCCTTCAAAATTAGCCCGTGTCAGATATTCCCATTTATATTCCCAACGCCCCCCCCCCGTTCCCAGGAATTCATTTGCCCATTCATAGTAGCCTGGATTGTTTCAGCATCGGCAATATTTATTCTAGCATGTTTTCAGTGAACACGTTGGCCTGCTTGTGACGAAAATTTTGTTTTCTTGTATGAAATAAACGCTTTTTGTAAACCCTAATTTAATAAACATTGAATATTAACAAAGGTGGTGTTTTTCCGAAGTAAAACGCTTGCCCAATTGTCGAATTGGTTAATACAATTTGAAACAGTAATTCATGCCGATTCGCCTTTTTTTTTTGTCACTGTGATACTCGTTGGTCCGGATCACACTGAGCGTCCCGAGTCACCCGGCTGTCACCAATTTCCTCGCAATCAGTCAAAGTCTTTCCTCTCGATTTCCTTTCTTAATCTAGCCCAGATTTTTCACCTGGACGGTTTAATATTCGGGATACCTTTTCCGCGGTGTCTTTCACACCATTTTGACGACGTAATCGGCAAAAGTTCCCCTTTGTTGAAAAACAGAAACATTTAAGTTCAATAAATTATCCTGTAAAATGTAAAATTTCTTCCAATAATACTCTTTTTTGTAATTTTATTAGTATTTAATATATGAAAGTCCTGGTTTGTTTATAATGCTGAACTACACACTACCTCTTAAGAATAAGATTGCAATTAACACAAATTTTCATCCTAAAGCCGGGAACACTCTTACCCGATGCTACCCGCCGCAAATCCAAAGTCCATTTTTCCATAAGATTGTATTACCCCAGTGCACATCTGCCCGATGCTATGCTATGCTACCCTACTCTACGCTCTGCGATCCCCACTGTCCAGATTTTCGTCGGGTAGCATCGAGTACAGTCGGAGACAAAAGAACCGGACACTCATGCTTTTATTCAAAGTACATGTATTATTGCCGTTATATTAATTACCACACACTTATTTTAATATAAACCAAATTAACCGGGATCAAAAATTCATTAGTTTTTATTTAAAAATAATAATTTTAATGGTTCGGTAGAAAATAAATCAAACCACCGGAATACCATTTTTTGATATAATAAATTAAACTAACAATTTATTACACGGTTTTACTCATAAAATTTAACTAACAATTTATTTCATGGTTTTGCTCATAAAATTTAACTAAGAATGTATTTCTTGGTTTTGCTCATAAAATTTAACTAACAATTTATTTCATGGTTTTGCTCATAAAATTGCACCATTTTCGTCGAGTATCTTTAGAACAGGACACTCATATTTTTTTGTAGCTTATTACAAACTAAGTATATGTACAACATTCATATTTTAATGAAACCAAATTAAACGAGATTAAAAATGCATAAGTTTTTATAAAAATTATTTAATTATGATTGTTAGGAAGAAAAATTTTATCAAAACACCGGATAACTTTATTTAAAACAATTAGGTTTAACAAACGATTTATTACATGGTTGGGCTCATAAAATTTAACTAACAATTTATTACAAGGTTTTGCTAAAAATAAGGCATTAAGAACAAAAGAGGCGTTGCGATTGTGTTTTTTTTTTTTTTAACGTACACGATCATGAGTTCTAAGGTCATTGGACAGAATTTTCAGCTATGGTTAATAATCCCCGTTTGTCTTGTGAGAAAATGTACAAATGGGGTGAAAGCACTATTTATTTATTTATTTTTATTTATTTATTTATTTTTTTTAAAAGAGGGTTCGCAGCAGCAGAGTTCATATAAACCTTCAGGGTGCCGGTGTTTTTTAAAAAAAGCCCATTTGTAAGTATGTGGGGTTCGAATGCAGGGCCGCTGGATTCGAACCCGGGACCTTTACCTTACAGTGATGAGCGCCGTGTCAACGCCTAAACCGTAGCAGCCACCGATAGACGCTGCGTGACTGTACGTGGAGTGCGCTTGACGTCGCAAAGATTGTGCACATCCTACCAAAACGTGGCAAGGCGTCGGGTAGCGTAGCATGGCGTTGCATCGGGTAGTTGTGTTCCCGGCTTAAAGCTGAAAAAAAATCTCTTAATGCAAAAAATATTAAACTCGGTTGACAGATATTTGTGGAATGACATTCGGTTCAATGCAACACGAAAAGAAAGTTACTACGATATTTCTTGTGTTAGTTTTTCTTATCAACTGACAATGCGAGAAACATGTGTAATATATCTGTTTTGGGGCAATATCTTTGCTTATTTTGGTCTCAAGACTTTTAATGTCTTTTTCGAGGGGAAAATGGAAGTAAATCTCTTGGGGGCACAGCAGGGCGGTCAAATAGCTTACCCTTTTGATACAAACAGAGGGACAAGCCTGCCGTATTTTCAATTTGTCCTACTACGTTACAGTTTCCGAATTGGGTTTTGTTAAAAATGTCCGGTTTATTTTAATTTCCTTCGATCGTTCTAACGTGCATGTGCAGTTTTTATTGGAAAGACAAAGGGAGGAGGTTCGTTCAACACGTTTGAAAGGTGTAATCAGGCAGATTGCTGCCGGTGTCGGCCGCGGCCTCAGGTCACGCATCCTCGGCGGAATATTCTGAACGCCCTCGAGGAAACGGCGATGAACTCGTAAAGAATACGAAACGAACCTTGCCCGACAGTAAAACGTCTCCGCTGTGGTTAATAAACAAGTTTACTGTCCATGCAATCTCATCCGTCTAAGTAACTGAATCGGCCGAACGAGACTCCTGCAACGCACGGGTAGTTTGTAGAAAATCCGGGTCGACCTGTACTTAAATCGGCACTCGGTTTCGAACCCAACCAAATCTGGCTATTCCGAAAGGAAAGTTATACTTTATAACATATCAATGTTTCTATTGTTTACGTACCGAGTTGCAGTCAGAATCACAGGTGACATTTCTAAAGTGATAATGTCACATTAGCTACGATGCCTAGAGCTTATTTATAGTTTACGAATGCCAAAAACTCACCAGTTTACGTTGCATCTCACATTGGGACACATCAAATCACTTTATAATAATAATAATTTCTTTCAATTAATTAATCTTTATGTTAGGTGTTGGTTGAAATAAAACAGCTAGTATCACGAGCGGGATTCGAACCCACGACCTTCGGCCCAATACCCCGCTGCTCTAACCACTTGAGCTAAGCTGTGGTCATTGCCGACCCTCTGCGTGTTTTTATTTCCTTAACTGGTCTTTCACGCGTATTTGAGTGTCTCAATCTTTTACTGACTCTCTGCTTTTATTTATGTGAAAAGTAACAATATAGATGTTTCGACAATCTCCCAGAGTACTCGATACTCCTCGGGACGGCGTCGAACCCATTCTATTCTCGCTAATAAATTACTTTTATTCTCCAATGAATTTTATTCTCTAAATTACACTCGTTCCAATTAATTAAAATAAACACAACACAAACACACAAAATACATATTTGGTAAGGGTTTCCTGTTTTCCATTTTTACCTTTTCCTTCCTTTTACTGTATAGGATTTTATTCAATTTTCTTTCCAATAATCCATAGTCGTATATTTAAATAAAAGGTTACACAGCCCTAACCATCAGGTAAATTGAGCATTATGATGTGGATAATTCTGGTCCGCTTGTTTTTGTCTTCGGTGTCTGAAAGTAGTTTAATTTTAAAAAACGTTCGGTTTTACAAGTCTGTTTAACGCGTTCGACACGTGCCGCAGCGTTAAGCCGTAAATCCGCCTCCTCTCTACAATCCGACTTGGAATATTACGAAGTCCGAACAGTTTTCCCACATGTGTTAGTAATTTCTCTTTTACTCCAGGCATGACACGAACGGTGGTGCTAGGGGGAAGTTGTCACGAACCCCCGTTTGCTTTAACATGAAAACGTTAACCTGTTTGGTCAGCGACGTCCTGTTATAATTCCACGTTTATCTGGCCGGCCACATCGCCAAACACGTGGAATCGGCCTGGAATAATCAAGGAAAATATTTTCGTCTATATTTATCGTACGGGTATTTTTATCTGTAAGTAATAACACATCCTATAAATCGAAATTGTGGAAATGTTGTTTATAACTAGAAGACATATCACCTAGATAGAAAAAAACGTTGTACAAGAAGGGTTAACTATGAACCATCTTCAATGGAGGTTAATGATTGACTTGGAAATTGATAAAACATCAAACAAAAACATTGAGTAATAATAGGGTTACTCATAAAAAATAACCGTTTTTGTTCTTATTTAAAAATAATTTAATTTTGACACAATTGTTTTTAGTATTCAAAATATATACCATTGTGTTCTATGGTTTGCTACCATCTCGAGGCCAGGTGTTCATTTCTTCTCAGTTCCACTCTTTGTGTTTTGAACGAAAGAATTCTACACCAAGGAACCGCTGGCAAAGCTGTGGAGGCTGGTTAATAACCTGAAGCTGGCCAGTGAGCTTAAAAAACAGGGGACGAATAAATAAATTCTGGTCGAGGTGCAGTAGGCCTTGTGGCCGCCTCTTTTATCCCTATCCCTAACTTTCACGTATTTTTATTTTGTTTAATAAACATTTCATCAATAATGAAAGAAAGTCAAAACAAAATAATTAATTAGTAATAAAATTATTAATCAATTAAATTAGCGATTTTCTACGTCATGGTACTCTTGTAACAGACATATGTCAGTCTCCAGAGATAAATTCTAATTTCCTGGAAACTCGGTCTGAAATAGAAAGTCACGCATTTAGAATATCAAAACAGATTGAGCGCCCGCTGATCTGTTTGTTGAATTGCAAGTAATTTTTGAATTTGTTGATAAAGTACAAAGTATATTGTTAAAGGGTTATTTTTTCCATACTGTATCTACAAACTTTCCTTTATCGTATGTCGGGTTTCAACAATACCTTGGAAAACATTTAACCAATATAACTCTATGAACTAGATTATCGACCTGCTGGATACATGAAGTCTTTTCAGAGGATCTTCGGAAGAGGTCAAAACAGAGAAAACTTCCTTACGGTTTTCGCCGAGCTTTCGACAGTTTTATACTGTCATCTTCAGGGCCTGTTTTATTATCATATAAACAAACAATTAAAACATGAAAAAACAATAATTACAACAAAAATTGAATATCTTACTTTTATTCTCTATTAAGGTTTAAAGTAAGATATTCAATTTTTGTTGTAATTATTGTTTTTTCCTGTTTTAATTGTTTGTTTATATGATAATAAAACAGGCCCTGAAGATGACAGTATAAAACTGTCGAAAGCTCGGCGAAAACCGTAAGGAAGTTTTCTCTGTTTTGACCTCTTCCGAAGATCCTCTGAAAAGACTTCAATATAACTCTGTGAATTTAACATGTTGTAATTTTTTTTTAAATAGTTATTTATATACAGAACTGCACTGTGATATGATAGTATTACAAGTTGAAATTATAAATATATAAATATAGAAGATATCATTTATAAGCGTATTAAAAAATCTGACGATTTAGCTATCTCTTGGAAGATAAGAAGAGAGGAAGAGCTTATCGGATTCCAATAGCCATTGTTTTATTATAAGGTCGTTTTGTTATTGGCTGTAGTCCTTTATTTTTATTTTTGTAGTTCAATGGAAGAGAAAACTCCTGACTCAGTCCTGGCGAGACTTCCTTTCACCGAGAGAGCAATTATTTGAAAGAGCAGACCTCAAGAGGAATTCAGTTTCGTCTTTTGTTTAGAAGGCGAGTTTCTCAAGGCGGACATCCGGGGCTGGGAAATCACAGTTTTTCTGGAAAACGCAGAATTTGCCTTAGCAGATTTCTTATCCAAAACAGTAACTGGTACGGAATGTAAAATTAAATCGGACGGAATGACGGCATGGTAGACAATCAAACGCTTCGAACCAGTGTTAACACTGAAAATGGGGGGGCGTCGATGGCCGCAAAGGTTTAGGCGTTGACATGTCGCTCATCACTGTAAGGTAAAGATCCCGGGTTCGAATGCAGGGCCGCTGGATTTCATTTCTCCGCAAATGAAATTAGTTTTGTTCTAGAAATTTTTCTCAGGAATTTTTCTACTGGTTGTACTTGTACGATTACTATGTTACAAATTTAACCGATTTTTTTTTTCTGAATCTTCCCTTTCAACAAAAGTATTTTCAATTTTTCAACAGTACTTTGTTTATAATGTATATATCTATAATAGGTGAATTAATTTTTTGTTTTTTGTTTTCAGGTAAGCTGCTTTGAACACTGGAAACTAAATATTTTCCCGTTTACCAACGTGGTAAGTATAAATGATGGAAATGATTTCGTTCTGTTTAACAAATATCTTATGATTCATTCTTCCACTAACGTTTCTTAATCATGAATTGTTACTTTTTTCAAAGATAGACTAATTTAACATCTGATATTAACTCGTAGCGATTGTTTTTCAACAATTGGTTGCTACATATCAAACGATGATTTTGTCATCGCTCAACGTCAACTCGGTGTCGTTTATCGTTTAAAACATTTGCGGTAATTGTTTCTATTCTTATTCTACCATGTTTATTGAGTCATAAATCGGCTTAGAATCATCCTGTGGAAAGACGAAAGAGAGTAAAATTTTCCACCCCTTTGTTAACCCTCAGGAGAACAAATCAAGGCTAGAATTTAACTGCATTACGAATAGAGCTTTCAGGGGCGTCCGTGGCCGCAACGGTTTAGGCGTTGACACGGCGCTCATCACTGTAAGGTAAAAGTCGCGGGTTCGAATCCAGCAGCCCTGCATTCGAACTCGACATACTTGCAAATGGGCTTTTTTTTCAAAAACACCGACACCCTGAGAGTTTATATGACCTCTGCTGTTGCGAACCCTCGTAAAACAATATATAAAAAAACACTGAAAATGGCAAAATTCTAAAAGCAACGAAACTTATGCGGAACGAGAAGAGCCAAAATATGGACATTTTGGTCAAATTTTGCCCTTTTTAACCTAAGGAAATCCCACGTTACTTAAAATATTCAACCATTTTTCTCAAAGTTGTTTGCTCTTTATAAGAGAGATTAAGAGTTTAGGAGGAGGGTTCTGGTTTATTCAAAAATTACGTTTTTACTAACAGAAACGTAAATATACGTGTTATTTCTCACGTTTTTTTCCAAGTTACTACTTTCAATTAATTACTCTTTCTATGTAAGGTCTTGGTTGAGATAACAATGGCAAAAAAGAGGGAAAATTCGAACGGTTGTAGGTTGAGATGGAGAGTTGGTGCCCGAAAGGATCGAAGTCACGATAGCTCAAGTAGCGGCGTATTTAGCCGAAGGTCGTGGGGTTCGAATCCCGTTCGTAACACTGACTTTTTTATCTCAACCAAGACATTAGATAGAAAGAATAATTAATTGTAAATTTTCAGTGTTATTTTTTCATAAACTCTTTTCTCCAGAGCGTATCTCTAATGCGTTCGACTGTACATATGATACTGCTACAGACCCAAAAGTCTTTCGAAAAAGGTTCTTGTCGTTTTTTCATATTTAATCTTTGATGTATCTAGAGTTTAATAACATATCTGACCATTAAACAATATGTTGATGTTACTTTAGAAAAAGTTTTACTACTTAAGTTTCTAATCGATAGTTTCGAATTTTTTGAAGACCGACTCAGTCCCAACATTACCAAGGACTGTAAGATTATTACAGTGTAGATATATTTAAGATTGTTTTGCCCTAATGATGATCTTAAAATAAGTCGAAAACTTGTCAGTAATAATTGAATTTCTTTCTTCACCTAGGCCATACCAAGATCCAGATTATTCGTGAATTACCATTATATTTTCATTTTGTAGTAATTCTGTAAATTTCAAAGAAAACAAATTTAAAAAAAAATGTCGATTTTGCGAAATTTCCTGTTTTTATTAAAAACTATAAACATACATTCTCAGCCAAAGCTTTTTTTTATTGGTGCAACAGCCCGTCTCTGTTGCAGTTAGTTTGTTGTATTCGTGTCACCTTGACTCCGAAAGGAAATCGATCAGGATAGTCTACACTTAGCCCATTGTTCTCGGGTGTTCTGCCGGTGTTAAAAACCCCTTGAAAATTGTCTGTCGTCCGTTGATTTAATACAATCCGAGAATTAATTGTCCGATCCACTTGTCGACGATTCGCCAATAGAATCGGTTGGATAGGGTCATCACATCTAAAAATTGCTGGCAATATGTTTAAAACAAACGGCTATTAACAGGCTTATCGACAATCGTAGAAAATCCAAATTGAATCGTTTAATAGTTTCTCCTGATTATACCTGCAATAATGATAGCTTTCCTATTAGGACCAAAGACGTATAAATATATCACCTGGACAAAATTGATATAGTCGTATTAAATTTTAATTTATCTCTGTAACCATTGAAAAATTATAATCAATAATATTGAATGTTATTTAGTATTTAGAAAAAGTTGTACCCTCATCACTGTTTGATAAAGACACGTATTTGGAGAGAAAGGTAAAGAAGATGGGAGGCCAGGAAATGCATGCACAATCAACAACTTACATAACTATCTTTTAGTGAACATTTTCTTAAAGCATGGACAAAATAAAAAGGGAAAAAACTAATATAACTAACTGTAAAAACACATGTAAAAAAAATGAAAAACTTTTACTCGGCTTATTACATAACTTTATGCAATTTATGTTGTATCTTTTTACCTCTCACACACCGCTTCGCTCTCCCCTGTGGAAAGTTACTTACTCGATCATAATTGCTTTCAGTCTTAACCGCTCCTTAAAAAAACCGTACATATGAACATGTCCTAAACAAATCATCGTGAAACGATTACATTAAATAATAGATTTTTATTTAATAACCTAATTTTTTTAAATTGAACCTAATTTATTACAATTTTTTATAAATTAATTCTTTACAATATAATCAATGGGCGACTAAACTGTACTGACCTCATATCAATTATAACTATCAGTGCCCCAAAACATGATACCTTAACTCATCTATGTTTACTGTACACTTTAGTAAAAGAAATTTCATAGATTATTCTAGAAGAAATGGAATAATAAGATAAGAAAATAAGATATGTCCAAATATTGATTTTTTCAACTGACTTTAAATACATTTATACATAAATTGGAGGCAATAAGTCTATATATTATTTTGAAATAAATATAATTGTATTATATAAAATATATAAATATAGTTTATTGTTAATTATTAATCCATTTATGTTTAGTGGTCTAATTGACCAAATTACTTTTTTCAATTAATTATTCCCCGCCCCGAGGAATATCGAGTACTCTGGGGTGAGTGTGACGACTGAAATGTAAAAGTAACTTATTAGCGAGAGTGGAGTGGGTTCAACCCTGCCCCGACGAATATCGAGTACTCTGGGGGTGTGTATGACGTTAGGAAAGTAATTTATTAGCGTGAAAGGAAGGGGGTGCTTATAACCCCGCCCGAGAAATATCGACTACTCTGGGGGAGTGAATGTGACCAGACNCATACAAATGAGTAATCCTGTAAACGTAAACAGAATATTTTATATAGATTTTTTTTAATGAAAACTTAAAATCCTGCATTATTTTCCGGACAACCCAATATATATTTGAAATCAGAGAGTCAGTAACCAATCGAGACGCTCAAATGGCTACAGTTGCTACATGCGCGAAAGAAGAGAAAAAGAAGGAAAACACCCAGAGGGCCGGCGATGACTTCCCCATAAACTTCCCACTTTCTTATTATTCAATTAATTATTCTTTTTATGTAAGTTCTCGGTTTAGATGAAAAAGTTAGTCCCATGAGCGGGATTCGAACCCACCGGAGGTTGTGGGTTCGAATCCCGCTCGTGACACTAACTTTGTCATCTCAACCAAGACCTTACATAGAAAACATAATAATTATTATTAATATTTGTTGTTGTTTTGTTCTTGTTATTTTATCAACTTTGTTTATCTGCTATTTATGTATATATAAATAAACCGTACATTTACTATTTACTGGCACTCTCCATAGAAGGAACGAGCATTCCATGGAACCCGCCTGGCAGTGCCATCAAGTACTTGGGTGTGTACTTAGATAGGAAACTCACATGGAATTCTCAGATCAACAAGAAGCTATTGGAGGGGTACGCTCGATTGGGCATGGCTCTAATCCATGATAAACCGAAAGTCCAAACTATAGCCAGAAGTGGGACTGCTCTACAAGTCCCTAATAAGTCCTTTGGTGCTCTACGGTTGCGGGGTCTGGGGAGCGGTTTCCACTTCAAAACTAAAAAATTTCCAAACCCTGCAAAACAAAGTACTACGGATCGCTACGGATGCAGAGTTTGTCCGGAATGACCAGCTTCCCCGCGAGTTTCAACTGGAGAGCATCGAAGAACACATCAGGACGAGATTTAGGACGTTTCACACGAAGCTTCCCCAGGTGCAGAGAGCAGTCCACTTCAACCTAGGCAGCAGGGTGGCCTCCCGTCTAATACCAAAAACATTGCAAGACGTCTTGGAGTGATATGTGAAAATGTCTGTGATACGTGATATTTCCTGTGAAATGTGATATTTTCTGTGATATTTAAATTTATAATGTAAATAGTAGTATAAGTGTTTAAGCTGTTACAAAAGCTGCTAATGCAAATGGGCACCTGTGGAGCAATATCACTAACACATGCCATTATAAATTTCTTCGACCTATAATCTCTTCAATCTCAGAAGCACTAAGTAAAAAAAATGTAATTGTCGGCTGTAACTCGCCGAGATCAGTGTAAATTGTTAGCTCTTATGATTGATACATGATTGATATACGTGATCACAAGACGAAAACATTGAACAAAAACTTCGATTGTTTGACAATTGTCTATGATCCTCCAACCCTCCCTGAGGGGCGCGTGAATATGCAGACCAGAATGGTACGCAACTATCATACAGCAAGTTTATCATGCCGCAGACGACATCTCAGAAAAACTTTGATTTTGAAAAAGAAATAGACTAAAACTATCGATTATAGCAAAAATCTATTTTTATTAAGCATGGAATGAAAATATCAATACATTTTACAAAATACTGGAGATGGTATTTTCACTGTGTTGGGCAATTAAGTCAAGAAATGTATATATTGTCGTAGTAAGATTTAGTTTGCGAGAAGTGCTCAAAACAGCAGAAATTACACGTTTTGAATTTCCCTCCCGGTGCATATAAATAATTCGTTACCTTATGAAATTATGAAGGCGTTCTCTTGCCGCTAATGTGTCGGCCGTCGCATTTCTATAATTCCCGAGATTATTTATTTCTACAAAGTAGCTTGCCGAGTGACGTTAAATGTTAATAGATTGTCCGAAGCTCTTTGAAGCTGTAATTACGGAGAACTAAATTCTCCCCGGCGCAGGATAAGTATGAATAAAACAAGTTGAAATAAGCTTTTCTCCCGTTGAAAACAAACGCCTGGAATTACAGAAACCTCTCATTCTAGCTTAACATCGCAGAAAATCTTAATAGTCAACTTAATCGTTTTGTACGATTATCAGCCGACTATGGACGAAAATGCCTCTTTTTATTTCTATGAAATTCGTTTTTCTTAAAAAATCTGGTTAATATTGTAATAATTATAATTAATCCATTAATCTGGAGGTTTGTTTAATACATTCCTTGATCCTAAAGGCGATGGGTGCGTATTGTCAGCCCATTTCCATTATGCATATAAGCAATAACTGTCATAAAACGTTCGCATTGACATTAAATTTTATTGGGTCATAAGAATCCAGTGAGGAAAATCCACCTGTTTATTCACCCGTTGAATCCGGGCTTTAGATCAAACAATAAATTTATTTAGCGTGAAAGGAAGGTTAATTACTTTTTCGAGTAGTTGGAGAAACACTATCCTCTGAAAAAGTAATTAGAGAAGGAAAAAAGCAACGATTCATCTGCCTATAGCTTATGCTTACGAAAATTTATACCAAGACCTTTTCTTTTACTATTTCTCCTTGTTTCTTCCTATTCTTGTCCAATCCAATAATTATATTCCCATATGTATTGTCGAATCGCTGCCTTTTCGTAAGAAATAAGAACATCACAAATTCCTCAATGCCTCAGTACTAGAAGTTGAGCTTTTTTCGACGTTCGGCCCCTCTGTTTACAAATTGACAATTAAGAAAAATACAAAGCTAACAATATACAAGACTTTACTAAGACCAATTGGACCACTTTGGACATACAGAGTGGAACTGTGGGGTTCTGCCAAGCCTTCCAATATCCAGCGCATGCAGTCCTTCCAATCGAAAGTCCTTAGACAAATTGTCAAAGCACCTTATTATGCCACTAACCTCACTATCCACAGACGTCACATTCCTTTCGTCAACAACTAATCGACCACACCAACCTTTCGAACCATCCTATCCATACTGCTCGAGCCCTCTCCACTTAATCCCATCCTGACAACCCACCACGCACACACTGAGTACCAGCAATGGCTGGCTCCTCAAAGCATGTGTTCTACCGGTGCAGTGCTGGCATTAGTGCTAGTGTTGTGCTATGTGATTAATCATGTGTACATATTTGTAAGTATATTATCATGTACAGGTAACAAATAAATTTTATAAAAAAAGGATCAGCAGTGCCCCGGTTCAGTTAAATTAAATATGCCTGTGTTCAATATAAACTATATAAATGTACAAATAATTTTTTTTGTTAATTGTAAAATATTATGTTGTTAAAAAAGTATGACATACGATACTTTTCACTATAGTCTTTTCAAACAAGCTGTAATAACAAATACTAAAATAGCACGTATAATTTGAAACACAAACAGAAAATAATAAATACCAGAGCACCACCAAACAAAAACATCGATGTTGCTAAACCATCTAATAAAAACATTGAAAATAAAACACAGGGGCGTCGGTGGCCGCAAGGTTTAGGCGTTGACACGGCGCTCATCACTGTAAGGTAAAGGTCCGGGGTTCGAATCCAGCGGCCTTGCATTCAAACCCGATATACTTACAAATGGGCTTTTTTTCAAAAACACCGGCACCCCAAGGGTTGATATGATCTCTGCTTAGGGATGGTTAAGGTAAACACCGCTGATGGTAATAGTAAGAACACATGGAAGCTGAAAAAAAAAAAAAATAATACTGAAACAAAATCGGTCTAAAAATCGATGTATAGTATCGATGTGTATTTCTAGAGATGCATAAGATAATTTAATGCAGAAACCCGTCTTACAAAAGAACCAGTGGTAATTGGCTGATCGGGATAATCGAAGACGATCAAGCCACACTTTATCCAGTAACATTTAAAACTGCTGCACGAGCAGTTAAATCTGTCAGAGCTGGTATAATTTAAAAATCCTGTTCTCACCATTTAGTAATCAATATACTGTCAATTCAGCAATTGCTATGATATAAGGTTTGCGATAACTAACAGGGCAATAAGGGTGGTTTTTTGTTAACAAAGACAAAGTTTCAAAGTTTTTGTTCTGTTTTGTTGAATTCTTGTAGGCCGATTCGGGCCGCGTTTAAATACTATTAGCGTAATAGTCGGAGGATGAAACAAAGCCTGATTCGAAAAGTTAGAACGATGTTCGCGAAAGCTGGATGTAACAACTTCGCGGCGTAGAAACCAAAGAAACGGGGCTTAGCAATAACTTTATCAAAGGACCTAATCACATTTGCAACCCGCCCGGATTTATATTCGAACTTAATCGTTACAACCGTCTTGCAATTTCTTCTTCAATATCGCAAATGAAATCCTAAATCGAAACGACAATTATTTAATTTTCACCGGCGTGATAAATGTAAATTGCCAAAGATCTTTAGAAAAGACGTGGAACGCGACAATATCGCGTATAAAGAAAAACGATGCTAATAAAGGATCCAAACATCATGTGTAATCTATTATATTTCGTGGTCCGATTGGCCAAATAGCTTCTTTCAATTAATTCATTTTTTTCAATTATTTCAATTAATTGCAAAATGGCAAAAAGGAGGGAAAAATCGAAAGGTAGGATGGGTAGTTGGTGTCCGAGTGGATCGAAGTCATGATAGCTCAAGTGGTTAGAGCAGCGGCGTATTGAGCCGAAGGTCGTGGGTTCGAATCCCGCTCGTGACACTGACTTTATCATTTCAACCAATACCTTACATTAAAAAATCATATGTAAAGTTAAAACACCTAACATAAACATTATAAAGTACAAAAAACATATCAATGAATCCGTTGACAGAAAAATCGATCGACGTGCATGAAAAATTAATCTGTGTAAGTAATGTAGCAAATCGAACAATAATATCGGTAAAGCATCGATAGTAAAATCATATTAAAAAAAACGTCCGCCTAAAATGTCGATGTTGATAAAACATAACAAAAAGACATGTATCGACAAAAAAATTTCAAACCCAATACAAGGTGCCTGCAACCAGTGCAGCAAAAGCAGCGAGAATAAGCGAATATTATCCATTTAAAATTAATTTCACAACTTTCACTACACATAATATTAAAATTATTTACAATAATTTTCGGTTAGAAACAGAAGAATCTATCCAAAATTTCACGTAGTTGAATTCAGTGTATATTTATCGCATAGATGAAAGTAAATAGTTTTAGTACTATACCAAAAAAATTTAAATCTGAGCGTAAGTATTAATTAACACTTTTATTATTGTAATTAGTTTTTGAGTGAATGTATAAAAAGGAGCTGGAAAATCAGGTTCCATACCAAAAACAGCGAGAAGAAGCGGATTCCGAGCTGTCCAAGCGATTTGGCAAGAACAAATGCACTTCTAAGGATTAAGTGAATCCTGCAGTGAAATATTGGCCTTTGTTAGCCCTTAATGGAAATAAAGTGAGCGAACTGATGAAGTATTATGCACGGTTGCTTAATAAAGAGGGAAGGCAATTGCGAGTTAGGTCGTTAACGGTGATATCCTTCTTTATTTTAAATTATAGCCTAACCGGTCTGTTTAGCCTCATCTATCTACTTCTCAGCAGTTTTATAAGGAGGTATGCAAACATTTTAGGGTTTGAAATTGAAAAAGCGAAAAAAATGTTTATTTTTTTTCTAGTTTAATTGTGGTGTCAGATACGATTTGAATTGGAATATAATTAATAGAAACTTACTTTTTATACTTCTTTTCCAGAGTAGATAAAGCAGGTTTCGTTGTCACAATGTTAAAAAACAAATATTTAAAATAATAAAACGGTTTGTTATTAAAATTTTTATTCTTTCCCGAGCTTCCCAGCTCGTCGACCGAAAGTCTCTCGGGAATCTCTGACAGGATAAAAGGCGGTGCCTAGATGAACATGGCTGTTCACACGATTGTATTTAAAAAAGGGTTGTGGGAGCCTCATTAAGAGGGCACCCGGTGGAAAATTAACACCGGGCTTGCTTACACGGGCGATTTTACTTTACTGCACAATCCAACGTCTTACGTGCCGTGTACGAAACGAATTTGCATTTGGAAAAAAACCCTGGAGATAATTTTGTTTCGCACCCCCGTACCGGGTAGTTATCAGTGGGAGTTTCCACCCTTTTTTTGCAGGCTTTACCGTTAAGAATATGTTGCGGTATTCTCACCTTGTAGACATGATAAGAGAAGAAATATACTTATTACCACATCTGATAAATGTTAGGCTCATTATTATTTTCTAAAAGTCAAGATTGTCGATTTTGAATGACAACAAAAATGTACGAAATAGTAAATGCATGTGCATGTTATGTGCAAGGGGCATTGATGGCCGCAAAAGATTAGGCGTTGAAACGGCGCTCATCGCTGTAAGGTAAAGATCCCGGGTTCAAATCCAGCGGCCCTGCATTCGAAGCCGACATACTTACAAATGGGCTTTTTTTCAAAAACACCGCCACCCCGAGGGTTGATATAACCTCTAGTGTTGCGAACCCTCGTAAAGAAAAAAAAACTTTATTCGCAAGAATGTACATTACATATAAATTTATAACAAAAAATAATATTTTGGTACATCCCTGCCTGCTTTCAAAAAGCAAAGCTTGTACTAGACAGCAAGAGTTTTTGGAGATAATCAGAGAAATAAACAAAATTTATCTTTACAAAATGAAAAACAAACATATAAAAAATCATAATACAGAAAAAACTTCTAGCATGAAAAAACAACCAAATTAACTCTTGAGTTTAAAATATCTTAACTACAATTTAAAATTTTTGAAATTATAATTTTTTTGCCTTCTTTGTAGTTTTGGAAATTTTGAATAATAATCCTTTCTTTATTTAAAAAAAAGCGCCATATTTAATGAAAAGTTGTAATATTGCATAGTTTTTACATGGAAAAAATGTGAGTTAGCCAATGAATTATGTCTCGTGTTATATTCACTGATGTAAGTAGTTACAAGATTATTTTTACACAAACATGGTATAGATTCATTACTTTAAATTCACTGTATAATTTTTTCGTATTATATCTATACGGTTTTCGTAAAATAATTTTAAAAAGTGAGTTTATAGTTACATCCAGAGTCATGGTCTATCATTTATTAGTACTTCCCCAGGAAACAATACAATGGTTATATCAGTTGTGCAAGAGAAAAATACATTGCCCTTAAGAGATCAATTTTCATAAAGTTGCATAAAATTCTAAATTTATAAAAGAGCTTTCTCATACGGGAAACCAAAGAATCAATATGTAAATTAAATCTCAAATTCGAGTCCGATGTCACGCCAAGATATCTAACACTCTAAGAAAAAGGGATAGGCAAGCAAGGACATCATTATCATCACACGTATGAAAAGCAAATTTTAAATTATTAGTATTTATTTTCTTTTTCAATGAAAAGTGTTTAACCAAAAATTAATCATTTTCATATCATTATTTATATTTTTTGTAAAATTAATTAAATTATCACCTGAAAAAATGTTACAAGTATCATCTACATAAATAAATATTTTTCCAGAGAATTTAATTTTCAAAAAATTATTAATATATGAAAGAAACAAAATTGGGGCTAAAACTGTACCTTGTGGTACTCCCGATTCAACGCGGACAGGAGAGCTATTAACTGTTCCAACCTTTTTGACTAGAGTTCTGTCCGATAAATATGATTCAAGGAATTTAAGGTGAATATTAGAGATACCAGTACACTCAAGTTTTTTTTAGCATCACCTTATGATCAGCAGAGTCGAAAGCCTTTTTAATGTCCAGAAACAATCCAGAAACGAAATTATCTTTTTTAATTTCTTTTGAAATCAAATTAGTAACACCAAAAAAAGCTTGCTCATTGGATCTGCCAGGAAGAAAACCATATTGTTTTGGAGAAATTATTCTATTTTCAATAGAAAAGTCCAATAATTTATTTTTAATTGTTTTTTCTAGAATTTTGGATATGGATAAAGTTGATCAAATAGGCCTATTGTTATTAACCTCTAGCTTTTGAACCAGATTTAAATAATGGTATTACTAAGGATTTTTTAATAGCAGATGGATATTGACTGAATGAATACCAAAGGGGGAATTTTAAATTTAGAAATCTTTTTAAGAACAAGATTATTTAAAAAGTTATGATGAAAAGGATTATCTTTCAAGCTTTTAAAAAGGAGTTCAATTTTCGCACAGGTTACTGGTTTTAAAGTAAAAGGTGTTGTAGTAGTTTGTTCTCTCAAATTCAAAAATTAGATAGACTTAGATATAAGTGATAAATCAGTCATTAATCAGTGAAGCAACTCAAACCAGACATTTTTAACGGATTTTAAAGTGAAAGAGTTAAAATACAGGGAGAATGGACAGATGAAAATTAGAATAAAGTTTGCCTTTATATCGAGATCTCAAGACAGGATTGTCTGAAGTCATGAAACTTGATTCAAAATCGAAAGCGAACATTTTGTTCCAGATATTTTGGTTGGCCGAACATTTACTGTAATCGTCGGTATATTTGCAGTTCACATTGTGCCCCTTATCTAGAAGGTTTCCGTTTGAATCAACAACTCTTCTCGTGATATTAAATGATATTATTATAATTCGTGATGTACTATTTATAAGAAAGTTTAAGAAACTAAGAAAGGGTTCGATTCCCATCCTTGCTCATAGGATTTTCTCATTCCAAAATCACAATGTTCATAATGATGGATCTATAGCACAAGGGCGGATCCAGGTTTATCCTCGTGGGGGGTTAAAAATTTCGTTTTTTTTTTTTTTTTTTTTTTTTCACAGGGGACCTAAAAACGGGCAAATTGAGAGAAAACTCTACACATCTTTTTTTCGTCAGAACGCAATCTCCTCCTTCAAAGGGAAAAACTGGAAAAAAACTTAATCTAAATGTTTGAATAGTTTAATTTCAAAATGGCACGTAATTTTCATAAATTTCCAAAATATTTTTCCGTCATCGTCTGCACAGTAAATGTTTTTAGTCACCAACATTGACGAATATAAAAAATTTATCGCCAACTTAGACGTTATCACATCAAGAGATCGAATAAGAAGATTAGAGGCAGAAATCAGAAAAGCACCAGAAGGACATGTCTAATCACGAAAAAAATCATGATCTGCAATGTAATTTTTTAGCACAAAACATAAACGAACAAAAAAAACCCTCACAGCAATAAGGAGTGAGAGGTAGACTTTTTTCTTGTGCGGAATCAAAACAGCGGTGCTAAAAACTTGCTACTTTAAAAATTGTAGAATAATCTTTATATAAGACATTGGTTGAGATAAAAAAAGTCAGTGCCACGTGCGGGATTCGAACCCACGACCCTCGGCTAAATACGCCCCTGCTCTACACTTGAGCTATCGTGACTTCTATCCACTCGGCCACTAACTTCCCATCGCAACCCCACCTTACGAATTTTCCCTCCTTTTTGCCATTTTTCAAAGCTCAAGTGGTAGAGCAGCGGCGTATTTAACCGAGGGTCGTGGGTTCGAATCCCGCTCATGGCGCTGGCTTTTATATAATTTATGCCTTATATAAAGATTAATTAAATGAAAAATGTTATTCGGTCAATCGGACAACGAACTCTAATAAATTATAGAATAATTTTAAAACAATGGGTATATATTATTATCTAGATATTATATACAAAACGTGACATCATAAACATATTGCAATAGGATAAAAAATTAGTCAAATGTTTTTGTTTCTTATTAACAGCTGGCAATAAATTACATTAGATTCGAGGCCATTTTTTCCTAGACCCCTGAAAATAATGAAAATAAAATAATGGTTTACTAGTCAACTACCTAATTTGAAAATTTATTTAGCTATTTAATTAATTATTTTCTCGCGTTACTTCACTATTACTTTTTGGTAACAATGTCAGATTCACGGAAAAAGATGTGTGATGGCCACACCATATTTATTAATAATATACGCAATTTTAAGGACTTTTGCTTTTTACCGTGATTTCTCTGTTAATTTAAAAGAAACCTTGGCATATTTGGTAACAAAAAATTAAGAAACGCTTATGGTTTCGTTTTATTATAAAAAAAGTAATTAATTTGAGCGTTTAAACGAAATAAATTATGTTTAAAAGTACCGTATTTGAGAAAAAAATCCTGATTAAAAATGGGATTTAGTCAAATTATGTTAACTTTTAAAATACTGCGTAGATTTGAGCCAGCTTAAAAGTTACAGGAAAATCCAGCTTAAAAACGGTAGCAAAAATGCCAAAATCCAATAGTGAAGGGCGGAGCTAGAAGGGGGTGAAGTTAAACAAACCGAGCTGTTGTGCGCGAGAAAATTTTGCAAAAATTTTGAATGATTTTTTTTTATTTGAATCGCCTCTGAGGCCCCAGTCGTTTTGGCTGAAAAACAATCCCAGCCGTCCGTAGGATTCTTTACCACCCTGCCAAATTTCATTTGTATGCGATCAAAAATGCGACCGCTAGAGAGCACTAGATTTTTGAAAGAAATCTACCTAAAATTAAACAACATACAGGTTTCTTGATATCAAATCGATTGATCGAAGTATCGAACCGGGAGTCAAAAAAGCCAAAGCGTGACAAGTTAAGAGGAAATTGATTTAATTTAGGGAAGGTTTATCGGAAGTTTGATCAGATATGAAGGTTTATATAATCCTGAAATATAACCCCATTAGCAAATTAAGGCTAAACTAAAACATATTACATATAACATATAACGTCTTCACTTGGCTCAGGGGGGGGGGATTGTAACTACGAGGTTATATGAACCCTCGGGGTACCGATGTTTTTGAAAAAAAGCCCATTGTCGGGTTCGATTGCAGGGCCGCTGGATTCGAACCCGGGACCTTTACCTTACAGTGATGAGCGCCGTGTCAACGCGTAAACTGTTGCGGCCACCGATGCCCCTGCAATTCCTCTTTTGCACCCCGTTTGGATCCGCCACTGCTTTAGCGTTAATGAAAACTATAATAACTAAAGCAAAAGAGTATCTCAAATTATAAACAGGTCAAATTATTTAAGGCAGTCAATCATTTGGTGTTCAAAATAACTGATGTTAATGAAGCATGGGCAAACTACGTTTTCCTAAATGACTATCTAAACAAATAAACTACGACATCGACGGACAAAATAAACATCATAAACATTGACGTTGATGAATCATGTAACAAACATTTCGAAATATCCTGTAACTGCAGGTGTTTATGTTTGAACAAAATGACATTCAAAAAATATACATAAAGAATTTTCTTTTAAAGTATTTCTGTTTTGCTAAATCGAAATTCAATTTAAGTTTAATTAAAAAATAAAAAGGCAGAAGGACAATATCGGCGAGGTGCGTTACAATCTTCAAGAGGCCCCATTATTGTGAGTGCGCCGTTTATCTTTGACCCCCATGAATATTCCATTCTTTATAAGACACTGGCGAGGGTTGTTGTCACTTGTGCTCATCCAACGAACACCAAAGGCGGAATTTTCAGGAATAGAAAAGCAACATTTTTTTCATAACAACGGGTTTAAAAAAAAAAAAGCGGCTTTAACGCCAAACGAAAAATTTAAACGGTGAACAGCTCTTGAGAGAATTAAAGTTCACTGTAATTGATGTCTTCTGAAATAGCTTAAGAAGCTAAACACGTTGGGTTATGGGTCGTAGTCTAACTATTTTTAGGTGCGCTTTCTCGTTCCAAGATCGGTACTTATCAGGGGATGCTTCGCTTGTACGGACTCCCTTGTTCCATTAGTGACAAATCTCTTTAGCGCTCTTAATCTTTCTAAACGCCTGCAGCCTCTTTTCATTTTTACGCTTCTGCCCTCTTATCGTCTTAGAGTGCCTTTTAAACACCCCATTCCTGATCTGGAAACTTTCCATAAGCCGGAAGAAGACATAGTCCTACTCGATGTACTCAACCAATTAAAACAAACTGCCCCCTCTTTTTTTACGTTAATCTTTACCCTTCAATTTTTAGGGTTTGTGTTAATTTAGTAAAAACATGAAAGCGTTGCAGGATGTTTTTTGTCGCGACTTCTCTCGTGCAGGGTGCTGGCGAACCCTCCGTGACCTGACGAGAATTGCTGTAATTATTCTCGAATTATGGTGTGAATTCTTTTGAAGTTTCCGTCCAGCTGGCGAGAAGGGGCATCCGGTTAACAGACAAATTAGCGAGACCTACAAAGTTAACATTCCGCTCTTGTACTGGCCATATTCGTAACGTAACCTTCTGTATTTATTAAATATTAATCCATTTACGTTTTAGTGGTCAATTGACCAAGTCACTTCTTTCAATTAATTATTCTTTCTATGGAAGGTATTGGTTGAAATGTAAATGTTAGTGTCACGAGCGGGATTCGAACCCATGATCTTCGGCTAAATACGCCGCTGTTCTACCACTTGAGCTATCGTGACTTCGATCCCTCAGACACCAACTCTCCATCTCAACTTACTACTACTTACAACCTACAAACAATTCTGTATTTATTTGTACAACTTCTTTCGCTACTGTTAAGTCAGCCTTATGGCGTTTTCCTCATGAAAACGGTAATCCAAGCTAATGCAATTAAAAAGTTTTCGGTCATCTGCCGGCGTAATCCACCTTCAACTTAGGGTTTCTTTAGCATAGTCTAAAATACTACAGGTTATTGAACCGTATTTTATGAATTTAACATGAGCATAGAAAATTCTTCAAATTTTGCTCAATACTATTTCAGAATCGAACTGGTTACTATCTGGTATACTCAGGGGATATTTCGTTTTGCGTTATCTTTTGTATATTAAGTGTTAATATTTAGTCTGAAACGATGGTGGGATATTGAATTGCCCCAAAGGACCTCAATAAGAATAGTTATAAAATTATGTATTATGTGTAAATGGTAAGGGAGAAATACTACTTGGTATACATGTCTATCGGTTTGTGTTACCTTTTGTGTATACAGGGTGTTCGGCTACTCGTGTTACAATCTTTGCCAGTAGAATCAACATTCCAAAAGAAACCAAAAAGCCCTAATTAACTATGGTCCTAATCTCAACAGTTTCGGAGTTATTCACTTGTTCTTTTAAGTTTTTTAAGATTTCACGACCTTGCTTCAAATAAACAATGATAACTCCAAAATTAAAAGGTTATGGACAAATCCGTTGATACCATTGCAAACCACATTAAATTTCCAATAAGATGTGATCAATACAAAATTTGTAAACGTTGTGAAATAAGCATTTTAGTAGCGAGAACATTGAACATTTTCTTTTTCAAAATTGAAAATTTACTATTTGTATAATTTTTTTTTTAAATTAGTTTTTTCAAAGATGAACAAATTGATGAAGGAAAATAAAAAAGCATGGTTGAAGGATTGGTAAGGTGGAAAGATTAATGATAATAAAAAATAAAAAACTTAAGGACATTTTGAATGAATTTATTAAACTTAAAGTTAATTTTGTTGTTATTAAGTTTAATTTTGATTTGAAATGCTCTCCACCCTCAGCAATGTTATTTTCGACGGGCTGCCGTCACATTAAACCCGCAAAACCCGTACATAAGATGTATATCATCGTATTCTTCATTAGAAAAAATAGCCTCAGTGTGAAATTAGTGTCACATAGATAACTAAAAACGTTTTGAATCTTAAGATTCTTTTATTCCGGAAAATAATAATACAATAATTCTTTAATCAAAGTTGCAGTCGTGTTGGTAAATAAGTAAACACTTGTTACCTTAAAATATTTCGGTTTCGAACCCAAATTTAAATAAAGTTTAATAAATTCTTTCAACATTTTCTTAAGTTTTTTTTTTTAATTTTCCACCATACCAATCCTTCAACCATGGTTTTTTCCTTTCCTTCATCAATTTCTTCATCTTTGAAAAAGTAATTAAAAAAGGAATTGCACCACTAAAAAGGATAATAAATGGAGTACGTTTGTTGAAATTTCCTGGTCTCTAGGTTGGGAAATAGGAGTTACCATAGTAAGTTTTTCAATTTTGAAAAAAAAATTCAAAGTTCTCGCCACTAAAACGCTTATTTCACGAACGGTTATAAGTTTAGTATTGACCATATTTCATTGGAAATTTAACGTAGTTTTCAATGGTATCAACGGAAAACCTTTCAGTTTTGGAGTTATCATTGTTTATTTGAAGCAAGGTCGTGAAATCTTAAAAAATCATAAAAATTGGAACAACTCCGAAACTTCTGAGACTCGGACCATAGTTAATTAGGACTTTTTAATTCCATTTTGAATGTAGAATCTACTGGCGAAGTTTGTAACACGAGTAGCCGAACACCCTGTATAAGAGTGATTGTATTTATTAGAGTGAATGTGTAGTCAAGTGGATGAACCAGGATGAACCAAAGGTTAAAACTTAAACCTAAAAAGTTACACCTTTGACAGTTAGATTTCAATTTTCACGTATTCGAATGTTTGAAATTTAAATAAGATATTTCCATTCTGCATAAATTGCTTCAACTGGAGGTCTAGACAGACGAGATTCTCTTTGTGCCACTTTGTTAAATGTGATTTTCCTCCCAATAAATTCGACGGGATGGTGTTCGCATTGAGTTTCCGCAAGTCGGGAACAAAAAAAGGATCGAAGGAAAGGGGAATTGTCTGCGTATGGGGAGGATGCAACAGGTGGTAGAAAAGTGGAGAGACGAAAGGACGGGGGTCGGCCTCGCATTCTCCGCCCGACGACGGGGCCCCATGATTCCAGTAATCGGCAATAGCCCAAGGGGAAAAAATTATAAAATGGGATAAATCGTAAATACGGGGATAAGACCTTTTATTTCCTCGCCGATACTTCCAAAACAATTGCGTCTTCATAGGTTTGAAATCATTTATATCAGGCTACCCTTTGGGAAAACCAGACATATTTTGTTGTTTTAATAATCTCAACCTACAACCGTTCGAATTTGGCAGCGACTTATGAAGTGGCCATGGGGAGCTGTTAGTAAAGTGATACTTCTTTTACTTATTAAATATTAATCCATTTGTATTTTTTTAGTGGTCAATTGACCATTATTTAGCCGAAGGTCGTGGGTTCGAATCCCGCTCGTGACACTAACTTTTATCTCAACCAAGACCTTACATAAAACGAATAATGTATTGTCAACGTTCATTCAAAATTTAAGTAAAACTTACTCTTTTTTTTTTCAGAATCACTGCAACCGCCCAGGTTCATATCTCAGTCATCATCATCAGGAGGCTTTGTCAACAAAGGAATGTCAAAAATACTACAATGCCAGGCACTAGGTATGTTCATCTGATATTTCTTGTTTTCTGAGTTTTGCGTGAATGAGTTCGAAACTGTTGTTTTACTACATTTTTTGGCATTTTTTTTATATATTTGTGAACAGTTAAAACTGATGTTCATTTGAGATCAGTAATAACTAAACGTGATTTTTCTCGAAATGTCATCTTCTTAATGTTTTACACGTCGTTTAAAGTCTGCCCGAGCTGCAGATGTTTCAACTTGCTTCAAGCACGCATGCAGAACGGCAGAATTATTAAGTACTCGACAACCCAATTACAACTGCAATTTTGCTTCTGGCATATTGTATCAAAATTGCGTTTTGTAAAATGTAAGGAAAAAGACAAAGTGAACATGTAATGTGTAAAAATGTCTGAAGATCTATCCAGCTTATTATAAGTCACGATACATTTATACATTCGTAAAATAAACTTTGTCGATTGTTCATTTTGTTGCCTCTTATGTGCGTTTAAAGTCATTGAATGTTCCTAGGGCGATAAAGGGAATTTTGTCATTTTCAATGTTGCCAATTATAACGATTCATTACCTGCAATTATTATTAATTACTTCGGTTTTATATACAACTCGACGGCACCCCGGAATTCACAGGCTTTCTACCGTTCGGAAATTAAAAGAAAGTCATAATGGATATCCTTTGATTAATAAAATGACTGTGGGAATTGACTCATCTTTATAGATGTTTGCATTCTGTTGCGGAGTTTCTCTTCGAGTAGTTATACTTTCATAGGTGATTCCATATAATTTCAACAATCGGGCGAATTTGGCCGACGAGTTTTCATTACAGAAAATAAATTGGAATTTCTTAGCAGCCTTTGATCCAGACGATCCGACTGAGGAATGCTGCCGCCATCCCGATCTTTGCTGACGACGAGTTCGCGTCCGGTACTCAATCCTTTCAGAAATCGAGTATAAAAGATTCCTCTTCAATAATTTTATGCTCCCCGTCTCGACTTTCTTTTGAAACTTGAATATTACTTAATATAACAGCTTAAAACTCCCGTATAATAAAACGATCGGCTGAATAAAATGGCGTATTTGTCCATTTTACTTATTAAATTCATTAAAGTTCGTGGTCCGATTGACCGAATAACATTTTCAAATTAATTAATCTTTATAGAACGTATTGATTGAGATAAAAAGTGAAGTATATCCTCACCAAAGCTCTCCGTGGCCATTTCATTTGTCGCCGAGAATTGAATCCTGATTACACGACATTTGAAAAATGGCAAAAAGGAGGGAAAATTCGAAGGTAGGTTGAGATGGGAAGTTAGTGTTCCGATTGGATCGAAGTCATGATAGCTCGAGTGGTAGAGTAGCGGCGTTTTAGCCGAAGTCGTGGGTTCGAATCCCGCTCGTGACACTGGCTTTTTTATCTCAATCAATACGTTATATAAAGATTAATTAATTGAAAAACGTTATTCGGTCAATCGGAACAAACTCTAATGAATTTCATTTAAATGTGTTATCGAAGGAAATAAGTAATACCATGTTTTAGATTATTCAATTGTATTTTTTTTAATAAAAGCCCTGGTTTTGTGTTCTGTAAGTTATGTAAGAAGCAGACCAATCAGTAATATCCATTTTAATAAATTGACATTTCCCGCTTGAGAAAATCTCCTGGAAATTGGAATGTTCCTTAAAAATTAATCTGAATTTCTTTGGAATAACAAAAGATGGCCTGCACGAATTAAGAATTTTGATCAAATTCTATATTTCCTGTTTGTTATACCAATTATCGTAAGAACTATCCCAAAGATTTGTACAAAATCAACACGTGAACAGATAGCTAGTGGTTGGTTCATGGTAAACCGATACTTTTCTCTTCCATTTGCCTGGAGACCTCAGTTAGGCGGAACGCTTTGGCTGGGGAGAAGTTAAATAAAACCGACGGCCCTTTCCAATGTTCATTTGTAAACAATATCGTTACTTTTGTAGGCGGAAGGACGAACCTGAATACTGATGAGCCAGTGTAGTACCTAACAAAGATGGACAGCTTAAAAGTATAGAACAATTCTCCCTACCGCATTGAATACACGTCGGATATAAACGTGAAATATCAACGACATCAACTTTGAAAACTGTGCATTTTATTAATTTATAACCTAACTTTCACAAAATCTACGCGCACGATATGTTAATTTAGGAAGAGTCGGTTGAAAGTTTTAGACAATTTATGACGGATATATCGCTCTTTATATAATTATACACTTGGAAAATGCCTTGCTGTTATCCCATTACGCGTTAATCGTTAAGGGAAATATAAACAGTCATGGCCTAGATTATTTTACCAGGTTTTCTCAAGGAACCTGAGTCCTTTTTTTGTTATTCCTCTGAATATTCACGTACGTGAGAACGAAATTATCACTACACTTTCTTCTTGGCAATGGAGAAATCCAGAAGAATGTGACGATAAATGAAAACGTTTTCTACCATTAACAGCAACAAAGAGGCATAATATGTGGGAAGAGAAATATGTAAAAAAAGTACTTTTGCCGGGTGAGAATTGTAGCCGAATGGACATCAAATTGGATAGAGAGAGAGTTTTATACAGCTTTTTAGTCCACTAATTTTATCGATGACGCAAAGGAAAAACATTTATAATTAATTTTTATGCCAATAACCAATTTTCTAAAATAAAATCGAAATTGCAAAATTATAATTTGAAGTAGCATTTTTATTGAATAAGTGACTAAAGTGGGCAACACGTCAGACAAGAATGACACATCTACACGGAAAACAAACACCTTGAGCCCTGAAGATGATCTCAATAAAGGTCGAAACGTTGGCACGATAAAGCAAATGTTTTTTTAAACCTACGTCACACCAGGCCGCATCTCACGATCTCCGAATAATCTAAGTGACTAAGTTAAAAGTAAGGAACTACCTTCCTTCACCCGTTGAACGAACCTAGGACATAAACGTGAAATGTCGACATCTTCGAAAACTGTACACTTTAAGTTAAACTGTGTAAGTTAAAGTGACAATCAAGTTCCTTTCTGAGAATAAAATTTTACCAGTTTCTCCGAAGAAATCCGTGAAGATGAATCAGAATGACACGTAACCTAGATTTCTACATTCAACGGTATATCCTGTAAAAATTAAATCTATTGGGTTGTCCGGAAAATAATGCGGTTTATGGTTATAAAATAAAAACATAAAATAAATTATTTTCATTATGTTTTGAATTAAATTGATTACTGTCAACACACTTCTCCCTGTGATGGCAACTTTGCTGAATAGAATTTTGAGTCTTTTGATCACTCAAGAAGAATTTTTTGATCAATGAAATTTTTATGTCCAATATGTGTCTAAATGTCTAAAAAAAGGTAGTCGGTGGCGAGATGTCTGGAGAATAGGGAGGGCGAGGCAGAACCTCATAACCAGGATCCATCAGTTTTTCTGTTGTCATATGTGAGTCTGGAGCCGAGCATTGCCGTGTAACAGATCTGCCTTTTCCGATTGACCAAAGATGGCTTCCATAATGCCAATGTCTGGAGCATTGCCTCAATTTGAGAGCAATGCATTTCAGCATTGATTGGTGACAGGATACAAGAAGCTGTGGTAAATCAGCCCACATGAAGCCGATCAAAGAGTCATCATCACTTTTTTTTCATAATTTGGGGGGGGGCTTTGGAAAACTTTGTGCTTTTCCTTTGTCCAGCCACTGTCCAGAACGCCTCAGAAAAGTCGGTTTGTTAACCGAAAGATTATCTGCAAATTCTCGAACAGTTGTTCTTGCATGTTCTTCTACCTTCTTTGTTTTCAAGTCTAAAGTCTAACTCCCGAAATTTTTTAAACCATCCTTGAACGGTGTCTCACTCACACTGCCCCAGATTTCATTAATCTTTCTGGCCGTTTGGGCACCGCCCAGACCGAGTTAAATCTCGTAAAACTAAATTACGCGAAAATCACGTGGCCATTTTAGTAAAGACGAAGAATTATTCACAAGTAACGAAATGCTACTGAGTTAAAGAAATATTTGAGTTTGGAACAGGATTAAAAAGTATTTACATTCCAAAGGAATAATCCATCAAACAGTTTATTGGGATGGTTAGGGCGAATTCGACAGGGGTCAGAAAATTCCATGGGGAACATTTGATCAACCCCAGGATCTTTACTTTATTCAGTTAAGCAAAGTTGGATCATTCGAAACAAGTTTATTTGTTGATTTTGTGGGCTAAACTGCCAATTTTATGAGAAGTTTATCACACAGAAACCGTCGTCTCGCTCTAGATCACATATGCATTGTCTCATCAACAAATCCGTCTCTCTCTCTCTCTCTCTCTCTCTCTGTCTCTCTCTCTCTCTCTCTCTCTCTCTCTCTCTCTCTCTCTCTCCCTTCTTTCATCTCTATACATTTTTCTCTTTGTTCTTACATAAAGCTTCGAAGTTTCCCATAAGTCCAGCACCGATTGTTTCTCATTGCACCTTTAGCATTTCAATCGAACGTAGAAGAAGAATATCTGTTGATAGACGAAGACGGAATATTTTTCTAGCGGGTCATGAAAGAAAAGGAAGGGCTCGCGCAACAATGGGGCCGGGACGCTTGGAATTCTGAAGTGACGATGCTTAAAAGGAATAACAGGAACTGAACAAGCCTCAAGCGTTGAATGTTTGATTTTTCCTTATGCACTTTTTTTCTTTTTTCTTTTGTTTTTGATTGTTTCATCATATATAATTGGAGGAAGGGTTTCATGAAAAAAAGGTCTTGGTTGAGTCGAAAAAGCTAATGTCAGAGTGAGATTCCAACCCAGGTCCTTTTGCTAAATAGCTCACTTGAGCTATCGTGATCCTCTCGACACCAACTCCTCTTTTCAACCTACAACCTTTCGAATTTTCTCTCATTTTACAATATTTTCAAATATCGTGTAATCAGGATTCGATTCTCGACGACCTATGAAGTGGCTTTTAGCGAAGTAAGTACTTCTGTAATTAAGATATTAATTATTTTAGCCGTACTAATTATTTTAATTAATTACACTTTTTAACTAGGGTCTTGGTTGAGACGAATTGTTAAGACGTGGGTTCGAATAGGTTTTTTGTCACGAACAAGACCTTAGATAAGAAGTATAATTAATTAAAATAATTAATACGGTCAATTATGATTATTAAATACATATATAGATTATTTATTTATTTTATTGGATTTTCATTAATCGTTTTGTTCTATGAGGGTGTCTGTTATTCCCTTTCAATCAATTAATCTTTCAGTAAGGTATTGGTTGAAATAAAAAAGCTGTCTAAAAAAAGTGTCACGAGCTGTATTCGAACCTACGAACTTTAGCTAAATACGCCGCTGCTCTACCACCTGAGCTATCGTGACTTCGATCCACTCGGACACCAACTTCCCATCTCAACCTACCTTTCGAATTTCCCTCCTTTCTGCCATTTTTCAAATGCCGCGTAATCAGGATTCAATTCTCGGCGACAAATGAAATGGCCACGGAGAGCTTTGGTGAGGATATACTTCGTTTTACTTATTAAATCCATTGTATATCGTGGTCCGATTGACAAAATAACTTCTTTCAATTAATTAACCTTTATGTAAGGTATTGGTTGAAATAAAAAAGCTAGTGTCACGAGCGGGATTCGAACCTACGAACTTCGGCTAAATACGCCGCTGCTCTACCACGTGAGCTATCGTGACTTCGATCCACTCGGACACCAACTTCCCATCTCATGACAATGTCAACATGATATTTGAAATATGGCATAAAGAAGGGAAAATTCGAAAGGTAGGTTATTTGGTCAATCGGACCACGAAATATGATGGATTTATTATTATCTTTAACCGTGAATGCACACAAAAAATATGTTAAAATTAAAGTTTTTATATAGCTTTTTTGTATTGACTGGTATATTTACAGCATGATGTTAAAAGTAATTGTCATGAATACGTATTAAAATAATAATTGAAAATTCTAACCTTGAAATTTATTTTATTTTAATTTTTGAAATTTATTCGATCAAACATGTTGATCAATGTGGGCACAGAAATCCCCACTGCGATGTGGTTTTTTTTTTTTGCAAATACCACTTTCCAACCTCCAAGGTGTACGACCGACCATACTTAAAATTCTACTCGGTCTCGTTATCGGACGCGTTAGAATCCGCATAATTCTGTTCTCTCATACGGCATGGAAACGGCATTGGTCTTTGAAGATAAGACGTTTGCCCCGTGTTCATCGGAGCGCCTTTCAAGACAATGGGGAAGCGATCGAGCGAGAGGAGACGGATCCATGTGTAGGATAAGGACCAACCGCGCTCCACAATCCTCACTTGGCCATTTGCGAAAAGCAAAGACACAATATACAACGGCTTGTTTTACAAAGTTTCGCATGGCCATTAGTAAGTTTCAAAACTCTCGAGCCGCGCCACTCCTCAGCGCGAATTTTATCGCATCCTCGTGTCATGAGAGCCTACTTAGGAGTTTTAACAAGTCAAGTCTCTTTCTTCACATTTTACAACGGTCGTTAGAATGTAAACCGTGAAATATTTAATTATATCAAATATTGACGTTAATATGCTAAACAGTCGTTAAAATTTGTGTGAAAAAAACCAACGCTACAACCATATGATTTTCATTTCCAAAATAATTAATAATAATTAATTTTTATTTTTTTGCTTTATTGTTTGTATTGTAGGTTATTGAACTGCAGCATGGAATTTTATTTTTTTAACCTAACGTTTTCAACCTCATGAATGAGTCCTCATGTTTCACACATTGGTGAGAAGTCCACTGGATAGACAATTGTAAATTATACTGAAGAGGACTCATGTCAAGGTCGAAAATGTTATGTTACAAAATAAAATTCCAGGCTGCAGTGTACATTGAACAGCCTAAATGCAAATATATTCTTCATTTTGTTACCTCTCTCTAGAATCTTATAAAATATGGGCAACATAGTGAGTTTGATGAACAATTGATAAAATAATAATTTGACATTTTTGAAAAAAATTGTCTTAAGGGTTCATAAATCATCGAAAATAAATGTGCAAAATGGTTCAAATATACATTGAGATTAATTGGTAAAACTGAATGAAATTTAGTCACTCGAAATATAATTAATTATTAGCAAATGTTATTATTCCAATGAAACACTCCAAAATGATTTTACAGCTTTTATCACGACAATATTAGGATCGGCATAAATGTTTATCACAAAATTGGATAAAAATTTTAACCTTATGCATTTACTTAAAATTCTAAATCAAATAATAAAATAAAACATAAAATGTAATTAGAAAAAATGAAACACGTTCTTAGATGCTCTCGCCCAATGTTCAACTTAGTGTGAAAACTTAATCATCCTGGTCCGCCGTTTTTTGCTGTGTGTTTTCAGAATTAGGACTTGCATCCACCATTCTAATCTTAGAAGATAAAGAATTACGCCTGTTTTCGAAAGTAGTTCATTCTAAGACAATAAAACATAAATTTATAGATTTATTTTATATTTATATCATAAAAAAATTAGCTATATTGAATATTTCATTTGAAAACAGATAATTTTGATTAATTTAATCCTCATATTTAAAATTTTTTCGTTTCTTTTGAGTAATCCTCTTTTAGATTAAAAACAAATCTCAGTAGCCTTGCTGTTCTAGTCTTATTGTCAGTTAAAGTTAGGTTTGATGTTATGACGATCACCGCGTCCTTACAACAACTACAACTTAAAATAAACAAAAGGAAGAACGCGCGAGACAACGTACAGGCTTTCACCGATTTATTGTTTGGTAGTTACCGACTTCTGATCTGCCTATTCTTACTGATTTTTATTAATTTAATTAAATAATATGAACTAACAAAAATCAGTGAGGATAGGCAGACCAGGATCATCCTAACCTTCCCAGGATGGTAGATGACTATCAAACAATAGGTTTATCACCCTCAGGACACAGAAGGAAATCTCACAATCATCGTTTATTTCACGTTTTTGGAGTCTCAGAGCGAGCCATACGATTCCTATTTTCGTAATAAATTATTAACGATACACTGATATAAAGTAAACTCGGCTCTAAGAATAATAAACCATATCCACATCAAATTTTTGTTTTTCTTATCGGAAATCGAAGAATAACACAGATTGGAAAAATTTTCATCGTGTTATTCATTATTAGGACAATATATTTTAGTACCTTCTATATCAATAATCATGTTACGTTTAATATTTGTTGAACGTTCGTTCGTCGGCTTTTCCTCTCCTCTTTAGACATTGTATTATTGAATATTAAATTGAAATCAATTCCCAATAGTCTTCGGGTAATTTTGAGCCGAGATAGCTGTAAACGGAAACGTTTGGATTTAGGTCAATCCCCGGGAGTTTCTTAACGCGAGCGATCACTTCCAATAGAGGTCCATAAACCTTTAACAGACAGATAAAATGTCCTTAAACTTTTCACTACGAGTTTCAAAAGAAAGGAATACGTTGGCCCCTTGTTACAACAATTGACTCAACAGCTGGCACAATGGTGTGTGTCAGGCCACATCTATCCACGGTTAGATTCGTACAACAAAGAATTTATATCCACGAGTTCGTCGTTTCCGATGATTGATGCACTTTAGGCGTCGACGATCCAAAGATTAATTGTTAACATCTCTCTTCACACCATAACAATTTTTTTTTGTGTTTCTATTTATCAATTGTTCCCATTAAATCTGAAGAATTGAACATGTTTTATTGACGTTTACGTATACGTCTAGGAATAGTTTTTAACAATGTTTAAGCATTTTACGATATCGTCGCATCATTGATCAAAGCTGAGAATCAGTAACCAGATCAAGTCGCTGTAGTTTAAGACAAAATATTCGCTAAAGAGCAGAAAAAGGAAAACATGCAGATGGCCAGCGATGGCCTCAGCTTTTTGTCGGTGCATAAACTATGTTTGAAGTATGTTTTAATCCATTTACGTTTGATTGGTCAATTGACCAGGTTACTTCTTTCAATTAGCTATTCTTTCTATGTAAAGTCTTGGTTGAGATCAAAAAGTCAGTGTCACGAGCGTAATTCTAACCCACGCCGTTCTCAAGTGGCAGAGTAGCGGCGTATTTAGTCGAAGGTCGTGGGTTCGAATCTCGCTCGTAACGCTGACTTTTTATCACAACCAAGTCCTTACACAGAAGAATAATTAATTGAAAGAAGTAACTTGGTCAATTGACCACTAAAACGTAAATGGATTAATATTTAATATGTCAAAGAAATATCACTTCTCTAAACAACTCCCCGTGGCCACTTCATAAGTCGCTGAGAATCCAGCCCTGATTACACATTTGTCTGTAACCTTCAGTGTTTGGGTGATATCATACGTCATCATATATTATATACCATGAAATATCACCCGAACCCTGAGGATGGCGAAATGCCAAAACGCGTTTGAATTACCAAAAATCAGCGATTTTATCATCAGGCCAACGTATCTTCAGTCCTCCGACGTGGATTGGCAGGCAATGCTGTGGGTGACAATTCGGGGTTAAAGAGTAAGAGCCATCGGGTAATTTTGAATGCAAATGTTTTTTAATGCAATTTGGCAAGACGGATACAACTGGGATTTTGAAGTCGGTATGAATTGCATGGTTGAAAACATATAAGAGAGTTCGGAGGATTTTATGTTGAAGGGTTTGGAATCTGTCAAGATTGGAACGCTTAGCGGTTCTGTACAGTTCAAATCCGTAGTCCACCAGGCTGTTTAGCAGGCAGTAATCTTTTTATTATGTAAGTTTAGATCGTTTATCTAGTAGTATTTTAAGCAGTATGAATATTGTATTTAAATTTTTATGATGAAATCAAATGCCGTACTTACATTTTTTTTAAAGAAATGGCAGAACAAAAAATCCCACTTGTCGAAATACAGATTTCATTAAGATAATTTCATTAAGTTAATTTTGGCTTGGAATCGCTTTATGGTAACAGATTTAACATAATTAACTCATCTAGCTGGAAAATGTCACTAACTTTGTTATTTTAAATGAGAATTTCATATTTTTATTATCAATTTGATTCTACCGCTTATTTTATGCCACTTTTACTGAAAGGAAAATTTTGATAGGATCGACCCTTTCTGAGTTATGCCCGTCGGAAGACGCGTTAGGGGGGTATGCTTTTTGTAACAAGATGGCCTACCCCCTTTATTTCTTGGGGTTTGTATAAGACCAGTTTTGCTAAAGTTAATCGTTTCTGCATCAAATGGGTGGACAGTAGAAGTTGTACATACTGATACACTCTGTATAGGCACCTACACCCTTTATTTAACCTGGAAGCACAGGAAAATAAAACATATCCTAATGTAATAATATTAACTTTTATTAGCGTATTTATTTACTCATTTATTAACTTTTATTAACTGATTTATTGACTTAGTTATCAATTTATTTATTGTAAATATATATTTTTTGTAGTAAGTTGTTAAATAAGTTGTTGCTGTGGTTAATAATGAGGAATTTAATATTTATACCTATACTTTGTTATTGTTCATATGCCTAGTTTTGCTTTAAGCTCTTTATGATATTAATTAATTTGTCGTTTTTTTTTAATCGAAAACCTTTTTCTTTTTTTATCGATGTTTCAACCTTTATTCGGGTCATCTTCAGGGCCTGGGTGAATTACAAAACATACGTTGATTGGAAAAAAAACAAACAATGCAGATGTAAATTTTTTTTATTATTATTATTTGTAGCCTATACATACGTGTACATAATACAAATGTGATCACATTGTATATTGTTCACCGCTCGGTCACAGCACTAACACTGGTGCCAGCGCTGCACCCGGAGGACGCATGCCATGAGAAGCCAGCCAGTGCTGGCACTCATTTTAATGGATTAAGGGGCAAGGAGGTCTCGGGGCCACCGTCGTTTTAGGCGACGTGGTGGATTCTCGGGATGGGAATATGTTGAGAGGGCTCTAGCGATAGGGTTAGGATGGATCAATAGGATGGTATGAAATTTTTGGAATCGGGAATGGATCAGTTCGTTGACAAAAGGAACGTTGAGGTCTTTGTGGATAGTGAGGTTAGAGACGTAAAAAGGAGCTTTGACTATTTGTCTGAGGACTTTTGATTGGAAGGACTGGATACGCTGGATATTGAATGGTTTGGCGGAACCCCACAGTTCCACATCGTATGTTCAAAGTGGTCCCAGTAAAGTCTTGTATATGGTCAGTTTAGTGCTGATGGTCAACCCGGATTTTGGTCCAAGTAGTCTGCGTAATTGTCCAATTCTTCTGTCTTTTATTCTTGTGTGGGGATTCCACGTCAGTCTGCTGTCAAGGTATAGTCCTAGGTATTTGACTTGAGTGGAAGTCGGTATTTCTTCATTGTTGGTGTATAGTGGAGGGCAAGAATGTTTTTTCAAAGTGAACATACATTGGATGTACTTTTCTCCGTTTAATCTTGTCCTCCACTTTTTACACCTACCTTTGATGAGCTCAAGGTGTTCTTGGATATTAGAGGTAGCTTGGGTAGGATTCAAGTTAGAGGACAAAATTGCGGTATCGTCCGCGTAGGTGGTAATGATGGTATAGGGATGAGTAGGTAGGTCAGCAGTATAGATGGTATAAAAGATAGTACCAAGGATACTCCCTTGTGGGACACCGGTTTGTATTGGTCTGATTTCAGAGAACTCGTTACCGCACCTCACTCTGAAGCAGCGGTCTGTTAGGTAGGATTTCAGGATAAGGTAATAAGGAATGGGTAGGAAGCGTTTGAATTTATAAAGTATGCCCGAGTGCCACACCCTGTCAAAAGCTTGTGCTACGCAGATGTAAATATAAATTTGAACCAAGTATTTCAGACTCTTTCATTCATTCAGTATTCATACTTCATTCGAGTGTCAACATATATTTTGTAATTCACCCAGGCCCTGAAAATGGCCCGAATAAAGGTCGAAACGTCGGCAAAAAAATGAAAAACATGTGTTTCTAAACTACCTCATTCTTGACCGCTCCGCACGAATCCAACAAATTAGTAATTAATTTATTGATCGTTAATGAAGCACTTGACCTAAATTATCGCTAAAATTCTAAGTCAAATTAGTGATGTTCTCAAATGAAGTTGCATAATGAAATATTGCCCCGCCACTTCCCCTGCCTTTATACAACTTATGTATTTATATTACATTTATGTTTATTTTCTGTAAATAATAAACAAATACATTATAATATATTATATAATATTATATAATACAGTTACCTACGTTTCAATCTTGTATGAGGATTCCATGTAAGTCGTTTGTCAAGGTACTGTCCGAGGTACCGTACATGACATAGATTTTGAAAAAAAAAATGTTACTTTTGAATGTTTATATGGGTACATTGAACTAAAAAAACACTGAACAGTTGCACTAATTATTTTAAAGTTTATCTTAAAGCTTATTTTATTTATTCTGAGTTATATGTTTAAAAATACATATATGTGTGGTGTTTAGAGACCGTTACTTGATGATAATTTGTTGGTCGTGAGATGCGGTCTGGTGTGATGTAGGTTTTAGAAAAACATTTTCTTTATGCCAACGTTTCGATCTTTATTGAGCCTGTATATGATCTCAGTAAAGATCGAAACGTTGGCACGATAAAGAAAATATTTTTCTAAAACCTACGTCACACCAGACCGCATCTCACGACCTCCAAATAATCATTTAAAAATATAGTCTACTTTACCCAATTCTTAGATAATCAATAATCATCTGCAAGCTTTCTTCTCGCGGTTATCAGTATAATAATAATCTTAATAACAGACAGGGCAAAAATTCGCTATTTGCGTCTATTGATTAAATGAAATAGATTAAAATTACCTGATGCCAGGACCTGTTAGTCGATTTATCATTCGGTTCTACGCTTTAATTGGTTAATTGTGTTTGTGGTCAAGGGAAATGCCAGTCTACAAATCATTGGGCGTTATTCCATTCGAGAGCCCGTTGCCGAAGGGGTGTTGCAAGAAACTTTCAACAGCAGCGCATTCAATTTAGTGCCGTTTTAAAATTTTAGTCCATTTCAAAATAATAATAATAAAAGTGGAAGTTAATGGGCCGCCGGCCCTCTGCGTGTTTTCCTTCTTTTTCTCTTCTTTCGCGCGTATTTTCTCTTAAACTGCAGCCATTTGAGCGCCCCGATCTGGTTACTGACTTAGTTGACTACTGGGTTACTGACTCTGGTTATTTCAAATGTATACTACGTTGATATCCTAGCATGCTAGCCTCCCGTTTGTACCTCAGATTGTCAAATAGAGANATATATATATATATATACATCAAGCCTTCTATAATTGAAAAGGTGCTCGACCGTTATTCTATTCTTGCATAACGGGAAATTACGAGGTCGCTTTCTGGCCAGAAGTTCCCCGTGCGTTATTCTTGTATGACCTATGAGTAGTCTTGTCAGTTTGACCTTTTCCTTTTCGAACCGTTCTCCGTGGACCAGGGACCGACTTCTTTCTTAACCTGCCGCAGTTTAGCAGGGTTATTTCTATTTCTACGAGCCTAGAGGTTTTTCCATTCTCTTTTTACAGAATTTGTCGTGGAGCCTTCCAGCGGCTTCTTTGGCCGCCCTGTCTGCTTCTTCGTTCCCGGCTATCCCTATGTGGCCGGGAACCCATGCCAACACGACCTTCTTCCCAACTGCATCGATCCCTTTCAACTGTTCTTTCCATTTCAAAAAAAAATATATTAGTCACTCCCAATTTTCGGCCTATCACTCGCTTGGTGTTTTGTATGTACATTGAAATGTTGAACCGACAGGATTTTTAACTCGGAGATTTTTTTTTCATTTTTACCAACGTCATTTCCCCGTAGTTTATTATTTAGGTGGGGAAAAATGATTCGACGTCGGGTGAGGGCGGATTCGGAATATGGAAGGCGCGGTTTGTTGCCCGTCGAAGGGGAAAACTGAAAAGTGAGTTACGGACCTTTTCAATCCCCGGGGCCTGGAATGCTTAATGAAGGTTCGTTTTGCAACACGTTGCCTCCGACTATAAGACGTTACGTGCCGCGAATCGCTTCAATCCTCCAGTTTTTATATCCGATTCTTGGAATAGGATTTCTGCCCAGGATGATCACCGCGGTTTTCAGCTTTAATTTAAAAAAAAAAATCTATAATAACGATTGTTTGTTTGATATACAGCCTTTTCAAGAATTACTTGACTTAAATCGTATATATGAGAAATGTGGACCTGTGTTCGAGGGGGGTCATGTAAATTATGATTTCGTATAATGTATGTAGTTGTTTCTTTAACTCACACAATTTCGTTTGTCTCAACGTCAGATGAACCGCCAATTTTAACGAAATTTCTTGTTTATGCAACAATACTTGTAAATATTTTACATGAGGAAATGAATACACGATAACTGTCCATTAATTTCTATTCAGTACGTTTGTAACATAAAATAAAATAACGTACTTTTTTCAGCTCTCGTCTGTATTTGAAATATCACCCAACGATTTTTGTAAAATCCCTTTTTTCACGGTGTATATCATTTGTTTCTGCCCCCCCCCTCCGGTGTAAAACGGAAAAACTCAAGTTTTTGCCCGTGCATCTATGCTAATAACTCATAAAAACCGACCCGTCCATAAATTTAAATTGTTCAGGTAGAATCTGAGCGGTCGGGGGTAGACATTTTTTCGGTTGTCTTTCTCTTGACGAATCGTAGTCGTTGATAACGAATCGCTTGGGGAAAATCACTCATGCAAATCCGCCATGTTTATTGTTTTATGGTCTATTAAAGGAAATAGGGCCCAACTATACTAAGACTTTGTAAAACCTTGAATAAGGCAAACCATAAACCCGCACACTCTCACTAGTTTTCACAAATTACAATTAAATTTTATACATTTTTTTATGTTAAACATGCACTTCATTATGTCGTAAGGATATTTATTGGACTTTCACAGTTATCAGATAATTATTACCGTCCTATATATCAGGGATGACAGCCGTTTCGTGAGTTGACAGACTTCCTTACTCCGATATAATCAGATGGCGATAAAATTTCCCCTTTTCTACAAAGTATCCAACTTAAAAAGTTAAATTAAATATTTTAAGAGGTAAAACGTTCGACAACGTTTTCTGGACGACATTAAATGATATTTACCGATATATACCGTTCTCATATCAAAAGTTCAGCTAAATTTGCTATATTATTTTATTGAAAGAAAATATAAAACAACAACTTCAGAATTTAGTTCGAACTTTTTTATATAAATAAGCAAGCAGTAATGACAAGTTTTTAATCAATTCACGGTTCAATAGTTAACAATAAAAGAACATTATGTACAATCTTTCAATTAAATAATCTTTATGTAAGGTATTGGTTGAGATAAAAAAGTCAGCGTCACGAGCGGGATTCGAACCTACGACCATCGACTTAATACGCCGCTGCTCTACCACTTGAGCTGTCGTGACTTCGATCCACTCGGACACCAACTTTCCATCTCAACCCAACCTTTCGAATTTTTCCTCCTTTTTGCTATTTTTCATATAATTATCATTAATTGTTAAATAATGCAGTAGACTATGAATAATGCTGTTTGATTTTTACTACTTCGCCCAATCCGATCGATCATTAAAATCGCAATAAGAGAAAATAAAATTTATTTTTTAACTTGTTTTCAAAAGACAGGCACGAAGATTTTCAAAATGGATTTAAAGAGCAATAAAGTTGACTGGGCTGCAGATGGAACCACCTACTCTCTTAGTAAATTAATTCCTCTGGGCGAATAAATGTACATAAAACCTGGGGAGTGTTTGGAGAGGAAGGAACATTTAAAATACAAAGAAATTTTACCTCAAATCTACTTTTTCCCTCTGCTGTGTTAATTTGGCAAGAACAAATATACGGCTTCTAACCCTTTTTATAGTCTAAACTCTATATATAAACTTCCGTTTGAATAATTTGAATAACTTTCAAGAAACTAAGGGGTTTTACCGTTTTCGTTCAACAAAAACTTCACACCGGTCGAATCATTGAGAACGCTGATTGCCTAAATTTGGTTTTTGCCCCTTGCAATGTTGTCACACAAACAATACGCCATTTGCCTGATCAGCTATGGTTTGCTTTGGTAAGATGTGAACGAACGATTTTCTTCATAGTTTTCATAAGTGCTGAATTATCATCCGAGCCACCGTACAAATCTTTGCAATTTTGCGCGATTCACACTATTCTGCCTGGCCTACAAAATTTATTCTTTCGACAAACAGGGAGAAAAAAATGTATATTCCGTCGCAGGCATCGTGTAATAACGTGAAACGATAGACGAGCAATTTCCTCTTATTATTAGGTTATTACATTACCAATTCACTGGATATTGAAAAAGCTGGAACTGTCTCTGTAATAAATATCAGCAAAAACTATCAGTGATACAAGTTTGTTAGTTGCGCACTGTTACATTACAATTTTGATTTTAACAAAGTTATATAAATTATAAACGACTTATTTTTCTTGTGTATTGATGGAACAAGTATCAATGAAAATACTGATATATTCACATTCATTCATTCTTTTTTCTCTTTCTATCACAATCTCCCTCTCTCTCACTCTCTCCCTCTCTCTCACTCGCTCCCTCTCTCTCCCTCTCTCACACTCTCTCTCTTTTCCCCCTCTCTCTCGCTCTTTCCCCTCTCTCTCTTTCTCTCTCTCTCACTCTCTCTCCCTCTCTCTCACTCGCTCCCTCTCTCTCCCTCTCTCACACTCTCTCTCTTTTCCCCCTCTCTCTCGCTCTTTCCCCTCTCTCTCTTTCTCTCTCTCTCACTCACTCTCACTCACTCTCTTTCTTTCGTTTCACACTTCTCTCTGTCTCTCTCTCTCTCACTCTCTCTCACTCTCCCTTCCCTTCTCTCTCTTTCTCTTTCTCTCTGTCTCCCTCTTTCTCTCTCTCTTTCTTTCTCTTGCGTGTTCGAATACCGGCGTCTCTAATTTGAATTTAATAGTTTAAATTAATAATGGCAAGCTGGAGTATTAAAATAGCTAAATATTAGTTAGAAAAAAACGGCCCCGCTTATGTCAGGATTTACAGTGTAGAATTCGAGGTGAAGAAGGTCGGACTACAACTACGCCGAACACAGTAGTCCTTGCTGTTTGTGATTTTTTTGTATTTATGTTTTTATTAAGCATGTAATTCTTAAACTCCTGTATAACTTCTGCAATGTTGATACAGAGAAATTCCATGGTCTCTGTCCGAAGCATTCAGCCTTCTGGGAAATTCGCAACTCCAGCAGACCTCCCACGGATCCAATATTGTAATTGCCAATCAATTAATTATTGTTAAACATATCTAAAATTCCGTGGATGAAAACCCAATTCTGTATTACATATTTGTTATTCTAATAAACGATTTAACATTTCATACAATTTCATTTTCTTTAAAATTTATATGGAATAATTATTTTGAAAATGAATCACCCTTTTGTTTAAATTGCTTGTTTATTCATATTGCAAAATTTTATTTTGCTTTGCATTGGCTGCTATTTAGTTAACTATTGTCAATTAATCTGAACAGGTTATATAAATTATTTGAGTGAGGTTTATTTTAAATTTTTCAAACTTAACGATGTGTCTCTAGAAGACTGCAAAGCAAAGTTCATCGAAGATTCAGAAGAAAAACTAATTTTCTCTCAATTTTTTCCTCGACGCCTGATTAATCGACCCCTCCCCCGCCTGTAGGCAAGTAAAACCAACTCAGAATAATTATATCCATTGGCTCAGTTCAACAGTCCCATATTTGGGAACGACTTGAAAAACCACGAGACCGCCGTTCTACCCCCATATGAAATTAATGTTTCAAATTAAAAGGCCACTGTCGGCGAAGAAAGTTTCGACATTATTCATGGCGTCGCCTTGTACTCGCTCTTTCTTAGTAAAACCGCTGTTTTCCTTCTTATGGCGACTTCCTGTCTCCCGAGGGGTGAAAACTACACTAATTTCAACATATCGTTTCAACAGTTAAGTAACTAAGTAAATAAAATTTCAAATTTCTTTGGCATTTTTAAATAGCCCTTTTTCGACCGAACTCAAATTATTGTATGGACCTATGTTGTGTGTCTGGTAATTTATTGTTATTTGTAAGGCATTGTAGGAGGTTATTTACATTGTTTCAGAAGAAATATCGTGGTTTCATTGTGCTTTCCTGCTAACTAAAACATTTTCTGGGGTTTTCTTGATACGAAAATTTTCGCCTTGGAGTGAGAAGTATTCGACAAGGAATTGTGTTCCTTCTTTTACAGGAAACATTCATAATTAGTATTGTAGTACTAAACATTACCAAGCAGTATGAAAAAGTCTCAAAATACATTCAAACGAGATCAATTTAAAATCTCGAAGGGAAAATTATGACAAGAAATGAAAAAAAAAAATGCAAATTTACTTAGGACATAGGGGGGCGTTGGTGGTAGCAACGGTTTAGGCGTTAACTCGGCGTTCATCATTGTATGGTGAAGGTCTCGGGTTCAAATCCATACAGTTGCACAAATAAATACACTCAGACCTATTTACATTGCACTCATCCTGATTAGGCGGTGAAATACTTGATATCCTCCATCGACCTACACACAGTATTAATAATCCATTCCCTAATTAGAGGATAAAGTAGGTATAATTAGGAGAATAAATTAGGGTTGATGTTGTAATTTTATAAATATTTCACCATCGCCCCTCATCACTCACCTCTCACACTAACAAATATACGCACTCAAACAAAATATATTAATCAGAAAACACATACAACACACTATATACAATGAAAAACCCCATATCCTCCAAAAAGCGGAACAGAGGACCCAAAGAGGACTTTGCCCGAGTACCGTTCTTACATGCTCTCTGTGAGGAGCCAGGGCATGACATGTGTCCCACATAGTAGAACCTTTCTCTGGAAAAGAGGCATATCGGTTTTGGTCCAGGAGCAGGTGCCGCGGTTCTGGGGGGCCTCTACAGGTCGTTCTCTATTTTTATTATTAATAGTTTTCTTAATTAATTCAGTTTATTACTCTGTTAATTAAAAACCATTGTCACATGAAAGTAACGTTTATTAAATGATTTTTTTTATGAATGTATGTTTGCGACCTTTATGGTTTTCTTTAGCGTGACAAGATGTCTTTTAATAAGAAAAATGTGGAAATATCAAAGAGAGAATACAATTTTTAGAACGAATAGAAGTTCATTTTGATCATTGCAAAACTTCATTACTGGAGGTTCAACGATGTTCTAAATGCAAATGCCTTCGCCGACCGAAAACAGCAAACGTGCAAGAGTTGTTTTTTATATTCATAGTTTATTCTTCGAGACAATTTTAAGCCGATAGGGAGGAGATAGACGCTGAATAGCCGAGTTGTTCCTGACTTCACAATTCTCTTTGTCTCGTATAGGATTACCGGCAGTGCCGTCTTAAAAGAAAACCCCTGCCGAGAAAGAACACGATCATAACAATGTTTTGTTCCCAACGTCTACAGTTTCCCTACCTTCAACGAGGTTAACACACCTTTGTTTAACACTTAGGCTTACCTTTATAAAATCTCAATATTTTCTTTTTTCGCCGAGCGCCATTCCCCGCTTATCATCTCTCCTTCTTCTACTTTTCTTTTAAATCATTTCCATTCACGTACGGTTAACCCTCTTACTGATATGCAAATGGTGGAAAATGGAATCTCATGGTTATTATAATTAGTGCTTTAAAGCTTTGGAAATTGGACAAAATGCATTTTTAACCAGCACAGATGATAAATTTAAAAACATCGAATCTCACGTTGAAATTTTTGTCTTTCGAAATAGTAGACAAAACGGAATTTAATATTATTTTAATATTGTTTCAGAGTATAAAGAAACAATAATCAAATATTACCAATATACAGGGTGATTCACTACTCGTACGACAAAATTCCTCAGATGATTAATTAATCTTTTTATGTAAGGTTTTGGTTGAAATGAAAAAGTCAGTGTCACGAGCGGGATTTGATCCCACGACCTTCGGCTAAATACGCCGCTACCCTACCACATGAGCTATCGTGACTTCAATCCACTTGGACACCTACATACCATTTCAACCTACTTTCGAATTCTCCCTCCTTTTTGCCATTTTTCAAATATCGTGGAATCAGGATTCGATTCTCGGCGACATATGAAGTGGCCTCGGGAAGCTGTGAAGTTATACTTCGTTTTACTTATCAAATCCATTATATTTAGTGGTCTATTGATCAAATTACTTTTGTCAATTAATTTCTTTTTATGTAAGGTTTTGGTTTGTAAGGTCGTGGGTTCCAATCCCGCTCGTGACACTGACTTTTTCATTTCAACCAAAACCTTCTATAAAAAGATTAATTAATTGAAAAAAGTAATTTGGTCAATATACCACTAAATATAATGGATTAAATTCGTTAGAAGCTACCCCTCAAATACAACAAAAAAGTTCGTATAAAGCATGGTCCGATTCTTAGCCCTTTCGCAGATATGCAACATTTTATGTTTTTTCAACTATCTGCGGTTTTCATTAAAAATCTACTCGTAGCTCTTGAACTATTAATTTTTGGGGAAATTAAAAAAAAGAGAGATAAGAGTGTTCAATTTCTTTTAAGATGGCTCCCTTCAAGAACTTTAAATTTCATTTTTGGTTTTAAAAAAAACTAACAAAAAAAGTTTAAAAAGTACTAAAAAAAGTAAAATTCACTGTAACAATTGATTGTTCATTATGTTTATTACCTCTGTATTTATGTGTGTTGTTTTATTTTTTACGTTGAATTTTTCTTTTTTTGTGTGTTTTTTATTACGGTAAAGTTTGAATTTTACAAAATCCGTTTTTTTTACTGTGTTTAGTGTAAAAATTTTGGCCAATTTTTCTGCCTTGTTTGTTCGCTAAGTTTATCGTCGCCTTTTTATGTATTTCGTGTCTCATTTCTATTTCGTTTTGTTTGTTTTTATTAAGTTAAAATGGGGCAATAAAAATTTTACGCAGGGCAAAAAGTTTAATTACTAGAGTAACCCTACTCCTCGTTTTCAACACCGTCACAACGTTTTTCCAATTGGGCCTAATGCTTCTACGTTTGGTTCGATGCAATTAAAGAAAAGAATTTATCACTAGCAAGGTTATGTTAATAAATAAAGACATTATTAAATTTGCCAAGTTCTACCGTGAAATTTTCCAACGAGGCAAATTTACTTTTTTTTACAAATTGTACATTTAACAGTTTTTAAAATATTTTGGGTTTGTTTTTTGTCAAAAATTAAATTTCAATGGTTTTGTTGTTTTTTTAGATTTACCCAAACAAGAATAGTTCAAGAACTACGAGTATATTTATCTCTAAAACAGTAGATAGTTGGAAAAAATAAATAAAATGTGTGGTGTTTAGAGACCGTTAGCCAATGATTATTTGGAGATCGTGAGGTACGGTCGGTGTGACGTAGGTTTTAGAAAAACATTCATGCCAACGTTTCGATCTTTATTGAGATTATCTTCAGGGCTCAAAGAGTTTGTTTTCCGTGTAGATGTGACATTCTTGTGTGTCGTGTTGAGCCTGAAGATGATCTCAATAAAGATCGAAACATTGGCATGATAAAGAAAATGTTTTCTAAAATACGTCACACCAGACCGCATCTCACGCTCTCCAAATAATAAATTGAAATGTTGAGTATCTGAGAAAGGGTTGATAATGGAACTTTTTTAATAGAAATGATAAAGATTTTGATCTACCTCCCATTTTAAATATGTACATAAATAATATCAAACATCCACATAATTAATCTAATTATTTTAATTGTTATTATTTTTATAGTAATTTATAGTAATATTAAGTATTTATTATTCTAATATTTATTTGTGTTATAATTTCCGCGTTTCGCACGTTCAAATTGAGCGTCATTAAAAAAATCACCTGATAATTGGAACGTCGCGTTGGCGGGAGGTATCAGCGGTTCACTTTGGCAATTCATGTCGAGAGACGTGGTTGTAGAAGTCCTTCAACCTGATGATGAGCTAAAAGGCTCGAAATCCGGATCGTTGCAAAACAACTTACTGTGAGTAGGAACTATCCTTTTAAAAAGTATGGAACTTTTTTTGTTGCATTTGAGATGAAGCGCCTGAAGAACTTTGTCGTACGGGTAGTGTACATCGCAGGAGTACGTAAGAATGTCATATTAAAAAGAGAAGAGAAAAAAGTTTTCAATTTAAACTCTTAAAAGAGAAGAATTAATTGATTTCGAAACCTCAGTGATAAAAGTAAATTGGCCTGTTTTCTGCGGCTTAAAATAGAGCGAAGAAAAAGGTCAATTGGAAATGTCAAGCCTTTGATTGCTATAACGGACCTCCATGATAATTGGGAATATGGAAAAAGTGATCTGACGAGACGTGTATATTTAACAAAAAAAAAGGAATTATCCTTTTTTCCATTTTTTCCGTCATGGCTTAAATAATTATTCACCGGTAGACGTCCGTCGCGCTGTGACATCCGCGGAAAAAAGCGGTGATCTTGCAGCAAAACGGCCGAATCATTTGGAACAAAGCATTGATTTAAAGCGTTCCATGACAACGAACAATTCGGCCGTGTAACCCTCCGAAAACACATTTCGCCGATGACCTTTTTTATTATTTTGGTGAATACCTAAATAATTTCGGACGGCCGGTTCATTGTTGAGATTGATTTTGACTTTTCTACATTGTCTGCCGTTTCTCTGCTATTTGTCCCCAATATTGCAAAGGAAATGTTTTAAAACGACCAGCAAACAATTTATATGCGACAATCTGCCCGTCTAGATATTTAAGAAAACTAGTATTGCCCAATCATCGGTTCCACACTGTGATACACATTAATCTTTGGTTAAAAATTATCAGCTCATCCCTATACAATTGGATTTATACATACTACGTTTTTTATTACTTTTGCAAATTTTCATAATTAACCATTGATGTGCTAACCCGTTATCCAACTTTTGAAACAACGTGTGACCGTTAGTAAATGATTATTTTGAGATCATGGCATGCGGTCTTGGTGTTGTATGCATTTTATCAAAAAAGTTCTGTGATTTCGATGCTAGTTTCTTTTCTCTGTTGGTGATGTCCTTCAGAATCCTCTTTGCTTGGTGTCCATCTGTAGTTGAAATCCGTTCATGGAATCCCATCTTCTTCGTTCTTCTCGTGTAGAAATGTTTGGTGTTTATTGACCTTTGTCAATGATTATTCGGAGATCGTGAGATGGGGACTGGTGTAACGTAAGTTTTAGAAAAACATTTTCTTTATGGTGCCAACGTTTCGATCTTTATTGAGATCATCTTCAGTGCCTGGTGTTATCTGCATTTCAACAACAAAGTTCTGTGATTGATAGCCTCTGCAGGCTCTTCATTGTTGGCGATGTCCTTCAGAATCCTCTTTGCTTGGTTTCCATATGTAGTTGAAATCTGTTCATAGAATCCCATGTTCTTCGTTCTTCTCGTGTAGAAATGTGTGGTGTTTAATGACCTTTAGTTAATGATTATTTGGAAATCGTGAGATTAGGTCTGGTTTTTGAAACAATTATCGTTTCATGGCATAAAACAATGAAAACGCACTTGATAATCATAGAATAAAAATATAGAAATATTTTGGAAACGATAAGCCAAATTCTAGATTGTATAAACGTTCTAGATCAAGAAAATAATAGTAAAAACTTAGAATGATTGAAAACAACACACATTATTATATTTGACAAAAATAAATCTGCAAAAATATAAAGAAAAGATATGCAACCGATATCAGAATTTAAGTAGGATATGTAGATGCAGTAATTTAAAAAATGAATGGCCTCAATTTGAGAGAGTACCATCGAAACACGAATCCGGTCGTCTGTTGGCACTCAAAATGTAAAAAATTGAGTTGGTTTGTAATTAATTAAGCTAATTAATGTTTAAAAATCTATTTTATTATTGATGATTTATACAAATTTTAGAGATTTGTATTGAAGAGGAGGCGGAAAGCGCCTCGAAATGCATATACCTATAAAATAAAAAAACGGAATAAATTACGAAGTTTTTATAATCCAGATGAAAAATATCTAACAAAAAGGAAAGCAAGAAGTTACGACAAAATATTAAACGTTCGATCGAACTAAAATAAATTGACAAATGACGAATTTGCATTCATACATAAGAACAATTCATTAATTTCGAGGTCCGATTGACGAAATAACATCTTTCAATTAATTAATCTTTGTTTAAGGTATTGGTTGAGATAAAAAAAAAAAGAGTCGTGGTCCTGGGTTCGAATCCAGCTCGCGACATTGACTTTTTTATCTCAACCAATACCTTATACAACAACAATCTTAGAAATCATGTATTTCAAAATTGAAGTCCCCAGTACCGATTGAACTATGTAGTAATGTTGTCTACAAATCGCCTTGCAAGGACTGTGAAAGGGTATAAGGACAAACCAGTTACTCAAGGACAGATGTAGACAACATTAATATTATTGTAGGAACCAAGACAAACAGGGAACAGCTCTTTCCCAGCATTGTCACAAACTCAAATATAAATTTGATTTTGAGAATGTGGAAATTGTTGATAAGGAGCCAATGGAGGAGGTTAATTAAAGAAATGCTCTACATAAAAGCTGACAATAAAGCCTGTAATTTGAGAACAGATAACTCTAACTTGAGTATTATTGATAGTTCAATTAATTAAGGTTTTTAGTTTAGATAAAAAAGTCAGTGTCACGAGCGGGATTCGAACCCACGACCTTCGATTAGATATGCCGCTGCTCTACCATTTGAGCTATCTATATCACTCGGACACTAACTTCCCATCTAAACCCCACCTCTTTGAATTTTCCCTCCTTTTTGCCATTATGTTCAAAATAAAAAGGAATAGAGTGCATCGGCCTTATAGAAAATCTGTCTTTTTTTCAGATAGACTACAAAAACTGGATTTTCAAAACATTTATTGTACAGAGTTTGATAGTGATTGTACTAGATTTTCTTCATTTTTCTTTTTAGTTTGTCGTGTAAATTTGCTTAACTGAAAGTAGGATTATGAAGTTGTTTTTGAACAAAGCCCACTCGACGATAAATCATGTGCATATAAATGGGTTATTTGCCAGTTCCTAAGTGCAATATGTAATAATGAAAAGGAATTTTTGTCGAACAAATTGATTCAGATAAATTTCCTCCCCAGAATCGATGGATGACAACGAATACGTGCAAACGGCAAAACTAGGCAGTCTGAGATCATTTTAATCAAAACTCCTCCCAGGTCAATCGACCCGATTAAACAAATTTATTCATTCGTCCTTCTCAACATTTCTCAAGTAGATTCTGCTTTGCATTGCTTTAATTTAATACTGTTGTATTCAAATTCTTGGTAATAATTAACTAGTTCGTTATGTGAATGTCATACATATGCCGCGCCGCGCCGTATAGTAAACTGGGTCGTGTTAGATCAATCCTAGTTATAGCAATTGTTAAATTTAGTTTACTCTGCCGTTTTTGTTCGCAGCTAACTGTAATGTTAATCAGCATTCTGATTAAAACTGAACACGATCCGCCAGTTCTCGCTATAAAGTCAATACAAACAAAGTACGCCATTTTTATCCTTTCTATGTAAACATGTGGGCTTATATTTTGATATTTTACTTTCGTTCAAATGATCTCAATAAAGATCGCAACGTTGGCACGATAAAGAAAATATTTTCCTAAAACCTACATCACACCAGACCGCATCTCACGATCTCCGAATAATTTATTGACTAACGGTCACTAAACACCACATATTTCTTCTCATTGTTGGCGATGTCCTTCAGAATAATTTTTGTTTGATGTGCATATGTAGTTGAAATTTGTAGAAATTACACGAAGAACATGGGATTATACGAACAAATTTCAAGTTGCAAAGAAACTTGCATCGGCTAGCAATCAAAGAACTTTTTTGTTGAAAAGCAGACAACACGAGGCCCTGAAGATGATCTCAATACAGATCGAAACGTTGGCACGATAAAGAAAATGTTTTTCTAAAACCTACGTCACACCAGACCGCATCTCACGATCTCCGAATAATCATTCAACAAAAACTGTATTCCATTAACCCACAGGCTAAAGTTAAGTTTAAACCTTAAAATTAACTTAATTAATTATACTTTTTATCTAAGGTCTTGGTTGAGATGAAAAAGCTAGTGTCACGAGAGTAGGTTGAAATGCGGAGTTAGTTTCAGAAAGGATCGAAGGTCATGGTGAGAATACCGCTCGTAGCACTAGCTTTTTCATCTCACCCAAGTCCTTAGATAAAAAGTATAATTAATTAAACATAGTTAATTATCATTACTAAACAACGTTAAATCATAATCCAGTTTAAATTAATAGATCATAAACAGTATGATGAACTTTGGTTCGCCTATTAGAATTAAGTAAAGGATTTTAGCCCTACGTCATCTTCAGTTGAAACGCTCGGTGGGAAAAACGGTAGGCTCTTCTCGGCCATTAATCAAGATTAATAACAAAAGTAGACGGACCAGAAATGAAGTCTGATCAAAACTGTGTATTACAATCCATCACCTCGAAGGACAACCACCATAATAATAATAATTGGAATTGAAAAAAAAAGGAATGCTACAAAGTATAACAAACATGGTTAATTGCCGATTGCTAAGTCGGCATGGCACGCGACATAAAGACAGTCCTTAGGAACCACAGTCGTTGGTCTCCTGTTCCGATTATTAATGGAAACGGGGGTGTTTCAACATCAGAAAATATTGGAAATATCATATGTGCAGTTCTAGTGTGTACGTCGTATATTTGTTTGTTTGTGTACATAGTTGATCTTTTTTTGTGTATGTGAATGAGTAAGTGAGAGGGCCGATGGCGGAACATCGAGTACCCCATCGGCCTCAGAGTGCGTTGGAGACTGATATGACTTCATTGCCATATCTCTCCCGTTTAAAGTTTACAAAGTACAATAAGTATGGCTACTAACCGTCTATTGAGTTTAGTGCATAATAAAACTAATAAATATAGGTGGTATATTAGGAACAAAAGAAATCCAATGAGAAATTATATTATATATGGCGGGTTTTCGAATGGAAATTAAAATAAAATATGTAAAAGAATAGGAATTAAAAGAAAAATATTAAAATAGAAAGGTTAGTGTCGACTTTTATTGCACATCTGAAAGTCATTCCTATCTAACTCTCCAGGCGCGCCGAGTAAAGGATGTTAGCGCAGAAGGAAATTTTTTATTGGAAAGATATTCCAATATTCCAGTATATATTACTCGTAATTTTGAAAGTTGTGAGCAAACTCCAAGAAAGAGATATAAATCTTCCCGGGCATTACTGTTATAGAATGGTCAGATTTCATTGTATGGGTCATTTAGAACCCAGGGTATGAATTTCAAATATAACAATTCTCATCTTAATTTGAAAAGCCAACGAGAATCTCTAAGGTTAAGGTCCTGGGAAAGGCTGGGTTTATAGGACAATTAGTGCTGATCGAGAATTGCCTTATACAAGTAAAACCTCTCAGTATTTTTCGCCCTATTCACATCTTCTTCACGATTTTATTGGAAAGCTCTAAAAGATTAGAAAGAATCTCCTGAACATCGGAGTTTTGATTAGGACAGGATATTTTTGCGCTACAGATAGCTATTGACTGAACCAGGAGATATTCTTATTAATAATCCGTAGAGCAGTAATTGTGGGCAATCGATCATCTAGGAGGTTCAGTATTTTAGATATATATTCTAGGTGGCGGGAAAACATACGAAAATAAAGGAGACAAACAGGATTATAAGTGTAACATGTAATTTAGTGAAAAATTTGGTAAATTGAGAAGTTTCTTCACAAAATATTTTTGAAATTTTTCCAAAACGTCATATGACTGGAAGCCCCAGACTTGAGCGCCATAAGATAAAAATAACCCTCAAATATTTGTACCTGTTCACCACTTCGATTTTATTACCATGTGTGGTGATTAGTGACCGTTAATCGATAATTATTCAGAAATCGTGAGATGCTGTCTGGTGTGATGTAGGTTTCAGAAAAACATTTTCTTTGTCGTGCCAACGTTTCGATCTTTATTAAGATCATCTTCAGGGCCTGGGATTTACAAACATTGTTTACATTTAACAAATATATTTAGGATGTGGAAAAAAGTGAATTTATACAACGCAAAATATTTTTTTTTTTTTTTATATATTCAATCAAAGTATTTCTACTCACTCAAAATGTTTGTGAGTAGAAATACTTTGATTGAATATACAAAAAAATATATTTTGCATTGTACAAATTCACTTTTTTCCACATCCTAAATGTATTTGTTAAATGTAAACAACATTTGTAAATCCCAGGCCCTGATGATGATCTCAATAAAGATCAAACGTTGGCACGATAAAGAAAATGTTTTTCTAAAACCTACCATCAGACCGCATCTCACGATTTCTGAATAATTATTTATTACCATTATAAAACCTTTTTTCAGAGGCTGCTTGTTTTCCAGTTTTATTGAAACCAAAATATATATTTTTTTAAATTTACTGTTAGTACTGTTAATCAGTAAGTTCAAAGATCACAAAAGGACGTAAATTCTTATATTATTTTTCTAATTTGCCATACTCTCAGCAATAAGGCTATATAGTATAATAGTATTTTTATTTTCGTATTAGCAACAAGAATTCCTCCCGCTAGTAAACCTACGATATTATCCGCAAAAAGGGCGAATAACAGAGGACTAAGCACATACCCTTGTCTTACCCCTATGTTGAAGTATGTGGAAATTCCCTCTGAGGTCGGGACAGCTGATGCGCCCGAGGTATCCAAAGATTTAACTTACAAACTTAGACGAAATACCCATTTCTAAGAGCTTTAGGAATTACGATGAGTGTTCTATTAAGCTGCCTTTAAGAGTAACCTCTTCTGAACCCAGCTAAGCAAATCATTCTCTTTGGTATACTTTTCTAAAAGCTAGTGTAACATGGAAGCAAATATTTTGAAAATTGTATCTGTACAAGAGATGCCTCTGTAATGGGATTTATTGTTTACGCCACCATTTTTAAAGAAAGGAATAACAATTGATTTGCTAAACGAGGTTGGAAGTTGGTCTTTATCGAAAATATAGTTGAAGTCCAAAAGCCTCTCAGTAAGGGAGGCAAAAACTTCAAGGGTTATGCGATCAGGACCGGAGCTTTATTTAATTTGAGGTTGGCAATGACTTCATTGAGTTCCACGCAAGAGAAGGGGGCGTCTAAGAGACTAAATGCGTACTGGATGGGATTGGGTTGAGGGGAGTTAAGGAGAGCTTCGAAATGTGAAACCTATGCTTCTGGGGTTATACCAGAGCCACAGATAAACATTTTTTTAAGGAAGCTGTTAGCAAGTGACACAAATTGTTTGGCATCTGAGATATTCTTAAACCTATAACAAGTCGCTTCGAAGTAATTTTTCTTCAGTTCATTGCAGAGCCGGTTGTAGCTCGTGTTGGCGCCAAGATATGCATCGTAAACAATATTTGAATCAGTTTTGCTGAACAGATTTGGAAGTGCAAATACTTTTTTTTTACTGGCTTGCCAGCATTTGAAAATTAAACCATGGGCTTTTCTGTAGCATCTTAAAAGTTTAGATGAGTTCAGATTTCTCGCAGAACATGAAAGGATGTCAGTCAGATAATTGAGAATCTTTAGAAATTTTCCATTATTTTAAATATGTCTAAGTTTCATCTGTACGTAACTAAATCTGATTCTTTCCATAAAAGTTGAGGGAGAAGAGGGAGGGGTTTTACCTAATTACTGATGAACGAAGGGAAAGCGGAAGGCGGTCAGGGAATGGTTAACTACGAAGATAACCACCATAATTTACCAATTTTATCCGTTTTTACAAAACCAATATGAGTGGCAGTGGAATTTTTATTGTCTAATAAAAATACGATGGAATTCTGTACACGAGTCGGCTAGTTAGCTAAGGAGGCATCCATTAAAGTTCTCCCTCATATCAAAATTGATACGACACGGGCACAGCAGGGAAGTTCTACCGTTCATTATTCCCAACATTACAAAAGAAGCCGGGCTTTCAAGAAATAGAGTAAAAAAAAGCCTTCTTCTCAACAATTACACGAACCCGAACTGGCCATGGCATCTGCGGTTCATATTTTTACATGATCAACGGTAGAACATCGCCAAACGGCCGCAACGTGCGATGTAGAAGAGAGCCTTTTATCATAAACTACTACAATTCACATGAGGCCGAGCGAGAACAAATTCTGAAAGAAATGAATGGTAGCTAGTAAAGAAAAGACCACTAAACTTAAGCTCGCGGTTGGCAGAGGGTATCATGGAAGACGAGGTCGCTCTTTTCAAATACTTCAGCAACTGTGACATTAGTGTTTAAATCCATTATATTTCATGGTCCGATTGACCAAATAACTTATTTCAGTTAATTAATCTTGATGGAAGGTATTGGTTGAAATGAAAAAGCTAATGTGACGAGCGGGATTCGAACCCACGACCTTCGGCTAAATACGCCGCTGCTCTACCATTTGAGCTATCGTGAATTCGATCCAATCGGACACAAACCTCCCATCTCATTAATGTTTAAATGGTTTACCCGATTATTTATTTTTTTAATTATCTATTTATTGAAGCACTTAGACAGTTGATTACTTAGTTTGTTAGTTACTGGTACTCGAATGGATGTGGCTTAATATCCCTGATAAAGCAAATAAGACAAAATAATCAGTATTGCTCCTTTACCGAGTTTCCTCGATGTTTGGACACGACTGGAAGAAAATTATTATTTCTACACTTGAACAATTTCTATTAGAGGATTGAGGATAATCCGGGAAACGGGGTGGGGGGGGGGGTTCAGGGCGGATTCAACAGGCGGGCAATAAATTCGCATGACGAGGCGATTCGTTATGAGATAAAACGAGCGTCTCGTAATGGTTCATTATCGATAGCCGGATTTAGGCGATAGTAGGAGATGAGATTGGATTAATAAAGCCAGTCGGCGGTGGAGAAGCTTAAGGAGCTCATCCGGGAGAAACTTGCGGCCGTTAATCGCGATTTAACGGGCGTTCTGCGGCGCGGTGCGCGCGACTGGCGATAACCTGCTTAAAATTAAAACGTGAATTATTCAATTTACAAAGGCCGTCGGGCTCGGATTGCCAGGCTGTTGAATAATTCGCGGGTCGTCGGAAGCCGACGACGGTCGAAAAAGGGCCTCTATTTTAAAACACCCCTTCTATATTTCTGACTGTTTACGCTTCTGCAACTGCCACAATCTACAGACTGCCGCATAAATGATTCCAGCCGGGGCAGATTTCGGTCGGAACTGTGGTGGGAAAAAAGATTTCTCACAAACTTTACTGACTTGAGCGGCGGCTATGCATTGTCGACAAATTGTAACCAATAAACGTACAATGTCCTCTAAACAAGCTCAAAACAATCAAATAGAAATATAAAAAAGTGAATAAATTGTAAGACTATTTACACAAGCTTAGAAATGTAAATGGTGTAGTGAGTGTATTGTTCAATCCTTTTTAATAAGATAGTTCCTACTCACAGTTAGTTGGTTTCAGCGATCCGAATTTCAAGCTTATAATTAATCGTCATCATCATCATCATCATCATCATGTGTTATAATTTCCGCTTTTCGCACGTTGATTCTTACACTTGAACGTCGAGAGACGTAGTTGTGAACTCCTTCACCCTGATGATGAGCTATAAGCTTGAAATCCGGTCGTTGAAACCAGCTAACTGTGAATAGGAACTATCTTTTACAAAAAGACTACATAACCTTGGTCAACACCAGACGGTTTTCACAATGCTATTGCAACGTGTGCTTCCAACTGATGGCTTTTAATTTTACTAAATAAATGTTGTAATAAAAAAAAAATTTAACATTTTTGTTATTGGGTTGCCCGGAATAAGTTTACAAATTTCTTTCATTTACCCCTCTATGTAACAAAATTTTTACGTTTGATAGATTATTATTTTGTACGAATGTCAACACTTTTCTATCCTCTTCAAAACTAAACTTTTTTTACCTCAGTAGCATTTCGTTTCTTGAGAACAATTCTTTGTCTTTAGTAAGATGTCGACGCGTAATTTGGTTTTATGAATTAAACCCGGTCGGATCGGTGCCCGAACGGGCAGTAACATTAATGAAATCTTGGGCGATGGCAGTGTGAGCACGGTTTCAAAAATTTCAAGAGGGAAGCCTTTAGTCTTGAAGACAAAAAGATCATGGAAAAATTACTTCCCTAGATGATGATGTTCTGCGAGCTTTCGTCGAGAAAAATCCGAGAACATCTGTATGAGAGCATGCAGGGAATCTTTCAGTTAGCAAATCGGCGTCGCTGACAATCTTAAGGTAATTGGAAAGGTGAAAGAGCCTTTTCGGGTTGTGTTCCTAAGCATTAAACGATCGGTAAAAATTTCGTTATGATGTCTGGAAAGGATTGTTACTCGAGCTGATAAGCGGATTCTCTACGATAACAGCAGACGTCCTGGACTCGAGAAATGCTTCGAGCCACATTTTCCAAAGCCCCAACTCATCAAAAAAAGTTGATGGTGTCTCTTTGGTGGGCTTCATGTGGGTCGATACAGCTTCTTGAATCCTGGCAAAACAATCAATGCCGAAATGTATTGCCCTCAAATTGAAAAAATTGGCATTATTGAAGCCATCTTTGGTCAATCGGAAAAGGCCGATTCTGTTACAGGACAACGCTCGGCCCCATGTCTCGCATGTGACAACGTGGGTGATGGTGTGAAACTGTAAGAATTTGGTTATGAGATTCTGCCTCACCCTCTCTATTCTCCAGACCTTTTTTTCAGACACCTGGATAACGTTTTATAACCTAAAAGATTTATTGATCAAAAGTCGTTACAAAATGCGTTTACAAATATGTCAATAATAAAGACACAAAATTCTATTCAGAGGGTAGAGAGAAGCTGCCATCACGTTGGGAGAAGTATATTGAGAGTGATGGAGGATATTTAATTGATAAAAATTGATTTCTTTTGTTTTTTGGTTCATTTGCTAACTCCGCTCGTCCCATCGGATGAAATGCTTCTACTCCACTAAATAGAATGAATATAATTGAAATAGAATATAATTTGAGTTGAGAAATCAGCCTGGGTGAAGTGAGGTTTCATGAACTGTTGTCAGAAACTCATTTAAAAACCATATCTGGTCCATTTATTCTCTTAGTGGATGCAAAGCTCTGCCCACATTTCGAATCAAATTATAACATTAAGTTAGACTTTATCAGGAACGTTTATACTGGTATAATCCGACTAAATTAGTTAGAAGCTGCTAAATATAGCGGTTTTGCTTAGGCCGTTTTGTCGGAAACATAAGTATAAATGGTCCGCTCGTACACGCTGCAAACCGTGCCGAAAACACCTCTGGATGCATTTTGTTTGTATTTGATGTTAAAACCCTAAAATTTCACTGACTGATTTTGAGTCAAAGCTGGTCGGTCCGCTTATTTTGTTGACAGTGAACACAAAACGACCCTCTCTTTCAAAATCATCATTTAAGTGTTTGTATATGTTTATTTTTGTCTTTTATTTCCTTATTTTACAACTACATACAAAATGCAACAAGCAAAGATCATGTTATTCACAATGATATACATATACACATTATATGCACATTTATATGTCTGGCGTGACTGATTTGCTCTGGATCAAGGTTGGTCTTGAAGAAAAAAGCAAATTCAGTTGTTACTGCCAAGTTTCGACCTGCTTTAAGGTCATCATCATGGCAAAACAATCTTAACTATGTCTAAATTTTGACATGTTAAGTGTTTTACAGGGCATCTCAAATTTCCTTGAAGGCCGACTCACTACTACTAATACTATTACTACGGTCAAAAGCTTGGCAGTAAAAACCGAATTTGCTTTGTTCTTCAAGACCATACCTTGATCCAGAGTGTTCGTGAGTGAAAGAGTGGTCGATACTTCTAACGTTGAATACAGTGATTGATTTGAATTTCTACCATCCAGTGAATGCAGCCGTAATTGGCCATTATGGCGTGAAGTCAACAGCCGAAGTTACAAAATCAAATAGTACGATGCACCTGCGCTTCAGTCTTCTGTGAAGGTTGGAAAGAAGGGTTGAGTTGCACAGGTTGCAAATTAAAATTGGTTATGAGAGTTTGGAGTGAGATTTATTGTAGCCGGACTAGGCCAGATTTGGGACGTAAAGAACGGAGTGGATAGTATGGTTACATGGAATGGAGCATCAACTATTGTTCGAAGAATTGTAGATTGTAGGGATTGGATTTTGTTAAGATCGTAGGTCCAAAGTGAGGCGATTAGGTGTTCGCAGTGTTCAGCATTTATATCTAAGTTTACAGTTAATTCGTTTTAGTTGTGTGGGTATGTGCATTCCACGTAAGTATTTTTTCCAAGAAAAGTCCAAGATATCGTGTACTATTCGCTGGAAGAATTGGGGTACCGAATAAATAGACAGGTTGGAGGGTTTTTAGATTAAGAATGAAATGCATTGAGATTTTTGATTGTTTACCTTCATTCTCCACGGTTGAAGCCAGGATGCATATGGAATCGTGCATACGGAAGGTCGGACGAAGGAAGGTATAGCATGCGAGGATGCGAAAACTACACCTACAGAGTCCCTCGAATGCATACAGGGTTCCTTTTCCCTCGAGCTGGGGTAGTCGGGAGGGCGATCTTGTTTGGCGCCCGAACGATCATTCTCACCTCTTTTATCTACCCTGAGGGAACGTACCTCAATAATTGAGGATCACGGGAACAAAGAGTGGTACAATTCCTACAGTCCCCTCCCAACCCTTGGATGCAAGGGGGTTTCCAGGCACAAAATAATGGTGTAGTCCTGAGTGTGTGACGCACTCGCTAAAGCACAAGCTGTATCCGTGTTTCCATGCGCGCATGATCTCCGTAAGCACCCTTCGCGTGCATATGGAAGATCGGACAAAGTATACGTATAGCATACGAGGATGCACAGACTACGCCTACATAGTCCCTCGAATGAGTAAAGGTAGTTGTTGGTTTTTGAGTCAGCCGCGGACGGCGGGTGCCGGATCAGTGGCACAGAGAGGTTAGGGTACCAGATCCTGTCTGCAAAGAAGGGGCTGCATAACCAACTGAACAACGGTGTAGCGCAAGAGTGTTCCAAGTTCCAAGCCCACTAGCGCGCTACGTGGGAATAGAATCGTAGGTGGTCGTAGGTGAAACTGCTGGTGGGTATTAGAGAAGAGCAGTGCCTTCATAGGCTTCCCTTACCGAAGGCAGCGTTCCTCTAGGAGTTGGTTAAACATTCCACTATAAACAAAACGTGGCCGGAGTGGATCAGGTAGTTCTGACGCTCGTGGGGCTCCTTCACTCAGGAGTTGTCGTCTCTATCTAGTTAGTGTAGAACGGTTAATCAGCCGATGCATTTCAGCACCAAGTGAAAGGTTTTCCAATAGCTGCGCGGCACACGGTCGGTTATATAGATTGGACCCTTTCGACCGGGCAACCTGGAGAAGTCACAAAGTGTGTGTGATGCAGTGGCTTTTACACCAAACCTCACAGGAACACTGACCACTTGTGAGTGTCACTCCTATATTGAGAATCTAAACGTGTGATATGGCTATGTGCAGGTGCTCACGTTAAAGAACCTTATTGTCCTTCTGGTGGGGTTGCGACCCCCCCCCCCCCAATGGGAAACATAGGTCGAAGCCAGGATTCAAACATATGAAGATGGGGGAGGTTGCGGGTAGAAGAGAGGAGAAGATTACCGGGTCGTCGGCCTGTGTCGGAATGTAATGGAAGATGTGACTGTAAAGAGGAGGAAAGTAAAGGAGCAAGTGTGCTTCCCTGGGAAACGCTGGCTAAAATGGGAAAAATAGAAGTATATATACTATATGTTAAGAACTTTACGAAAAATCTATGTCTTTTTCTTTGTTAAAGCTATCGAAAAGATAGCACCGAAGAACTTTCAAAAATCGTCTATTTATTTAGTAACATCGCTTTCATATGTTTTTAAGAAGACTAAAATCTTCTTGCAATTTGAGTAAAACGGTTGTTCACTGACTGTCTATATCGCCCGGCCTTAATTCTCAAAAGTGAGACCAAAAATGGCCAATTGAGTATTGGTGTCGCCGTCACGTTCCCGCTCTGGATCCAACCCACTGCTATTAAATCTATAAACGGGGTGAGCCGAGGGTTTAAAAAGCACCGCCTGCCAATCCATGGTTGCGTTCTTTGCAAGTCCACTCCCGTACTGCTGTAGGTGAAAAACAACCCTATTCCATCGGATCGAAACAAATGTCATAAAAGTATAGAATCTAATGCAGAATTAATAAGAAACGTTCCGTAACACAGGGGACTTCCTGACAAACAACTTTTTCCTCTCAAACTACTTCCCTCTAGGGAAAATAGGCTCTTCTTTTTACCGCAATTATTTATATTGAAATGGCCACGGATGGCTGTGTTGTCTCATTTCCAATTAGTCAAATGGTTCGTTTTCCATTTTTGTCCGTATTTGTCGTGTTATTTCAAATCAAAGTCAAAAGTTTTACCTAAACTTGGCAAGCTTTAAAATTCAATATCTATTTTTTATGATCTCTTTTAAAAAATGTTAATGTTTCAATCTTAACGCTAAGTTCATAAATAAATGTTTAACTGCCTAAGAACGTTTTCAAGTTTTGCTATTAAACTAATGGAATTATGCATAGGAAAACTTCCCCTGTATTCTGTAAGATAACTTAAAAAAGTCAAAGCCTTTTTCAATAAATAAACGGTCTTTGCTTAATGGTTTAGACAAACCATTGTTGGTTAGACATTCCAAATTCTACTTAGAAATTATTGTTACATAGCATATTTATTAAATTCAATTAAAATTGGTTTATTTGCTATTGAGGATGTCAATTTAAATAAAAGGAGTCGAAACAAATATGTCTCTTTTATTCGTCCGTTAAAAGTAATTCAGCCGGAGGAATCGTAAGGTAAAAGGAGGTAAAAAGAAGCTGTACGTTTTCAATAATGGCTTATTGCACCCGGCATGATTCCTTTTGTCGTTTCCCTGCAGTCAAGTTGCCTCCCCCGAGAATGTTCCCATTCAAAGTCGTTTCAATGTTACATCAATCCGTGGACGCCTATTTCCAATAAGTATTTTAATTGATATCCAGGGTACTATAATACAGAAGTAATTCAAATCAAAATTGATTATTTGGTGATCGTGAGTTGCTCAAACACATTGAGCTCTGAAGATGATCTCAATAAAGATCGAAACGTTGGCACGATAAAGAAAATGTTTTTCTAAAACCTAAGTCACACCAGACCGCATCTCGCGATCTCCAAATAATCTTTGGTTAACGTTCACTGAACACCACATACTCAAACCAAAATCCGAGAGGTCTGCTCTTAGGAAATCATTTCACTGATTTATAATAACAATAAGTTATAATTTTTAAACTGCGGAGGAACTAAATGCTTAGGGACATAAGTTTCCATCGTTATAGCCTAATAGTCTGTTTTTAAAACGTTTTGTTTTTTGTTGAAAAAGATAATAAAGTAGGGTTTTCTACGATAAATATTTATTCCTTACTAGGTAAACACTAAGATGTTGACATGATCAATTCACATGTTTAACTTTGATAGAGTGTTCTTTTATATTTATTCTAATTTTATTTATCATTGTCGAGATTGTTGATTGACCTATAGCTTTTTTTCAAAACATTATTTTGTTTTTAATCTGTACCATTTTTATAGTGCCTGTCTGCCTCATTTTCGATTTTTAGGGTGGATCGATTTGGCAGTAATTCCATTAAAGATTTCACAATTGCTAATTGGATTGTTGTGCTATCCCCGTTTTGTGCCACAATGCCATTCTTTCACGGTTTGTTCTTCTTTTCTCACTTAAAAACAAAACAAACTGACTATTCTTTCCGAAGTCGGGCCGATTTTCGTTTAACCGAACGTCTTAGTGGATTCCGGCGTTTTAAAGGCTCCAGAAGCAATTTGATTTCACAATAGAAGATTTCCCACAATAGGAGTTGATTAAACCCAACTGACAGAGTTGCCAATACGGAGAGGCCTTATCGTTTTTGGATAGGGAGGGAGAAATCTCAAATGGAAATTGGTTCCATTACAAAAAAAGATGGTCAGATAGAACGGTCCAAATTACTCCTCCTGTAAAACAACTGTTTTCCACTTGACTAAAAGTATAAAATACTCTTTTTGCTGCTTTAATAACTCCGCAGTCTAACGCGTTTTAAGAACTTATTAAATCTGAGAAAAAAACGTGGTCCATGATCCGCTAATCAACCTGAACCGCGCTATTTTTACTTGTGTTTGTCATATTTTATCAAAAAATACATATAAGTAAAGACACACTCAAGTTAACATTTAAAAAATCGATGAAAAAATAAATTACATAAAAACAATGAATCGACTCTGGAAGATTATGGTCTCCAAGTGAAATAATGTCGATATACGTATGTATTCATTTACGTTTTAGTGGTCAATTGGCCAAGTTACATCTTTAAATTAATCATTTCTTTCCATGTAAGGTCTTGGTTGAGATAAAAAAGACAGTGTCATGAGCGGGATTCGAAAATGGCAAAATGGTGTCCGAGAGGATCGAACTCACGATAGTTCAAGTGGTAGAGTAGTCGTGGGTTCGAATCCCGCTCGTGACACTTAAAGAGATTAACATTTTTGTAAAGCAAAACCAAAACATTGTCACAAAGAACACATAACAAACGTGGATACTGAAAAAATATCAAATAGAAGCATGGAAAAGCATCTACATTAAACAAAACATTGATGAAAGTGACATCGAACAAAAACAACGTTTTCTAAAAAATTGTTATATAATGGGCATCAATGCTTGGCAAACGTCGATACCTAATACCATATATAATTATTGATTGTCTCCCCCCCCCAATGACGTGTTTTAAGGTATGTTTCCTATGAGCCAGGGTAAATGCCGATGATAATATTCGGGGTGTGTGATGTACTGCGACCTTTCGGAACTATTGTAACCCCTGTTTTGTACATATAGTATACCGGTGAGTCCTAGTTCATCAAGAAATTTGATTGGCTCGATTTCAGTGGTTGTATTTCTTCTACGGTTACATTGTATCCCGAAAAAACCGGCGCCTCAGTTAGTAGGCGTGTTGGCACCTCCTATGCTTCTTTCGGAACCTGTTTTGAAGTTTTTACTGTTTCCTTGATGCACTCTAACGTCTTTACTTCCAAAATTTGATCGAATGTTCTTGGAGTATTTATATCCAACGAATAAATTCCGCTCTTTCCTATAGTGATGATGTTCCATAAGGAATAAACTCGACTATAATATTTGAGTTACATTTACTGAAAATTCAATTTTCAGTTTACACACATATGCGGTCAATTGAAGACTAATTGCTTTTACCACGGAGGTTGTACTGATCATCAAATGTTATAATTGACAGTCTGCGCGATGGCCGGTACACCTCATTGATATTTTATCTTTATGTCTAAGATACTCATTGACTGTGTTGAATTTCAATGTCGTCAAAAGCTCAGGACCTATCAGGAATAGCCTTTTTCTTGCAAGGGCGTCCGCTCTGTCGTTGCCCTCTACTCCCACATGTCATGTGGCCCAGCAGAGGAAGACTTTATTTTGCATAATCTATTTAGTTTAGTTTTGCTAGTCAGCACCAAATTGTTAATTAAATTTTATGAGCACAACCATAAAAATATAGCCTTATAAAAACTAATGAATTTTTGATCTCGTTTAATTTGGTTTACATTAAAATAAGCATGTTGTAATTAATATAACGACAAAATTACATATACTTAGTTTGAAATAAACTAGAAAATATATGAGTGTCCGGTTCTTTTGTCTTCGACTGTACTGGATGCTACCCGACGAAAATCTGAACAGTGGGGATCGCATAGCGTATATCAGAGGAGCGTTGCATGGCATCGGGCAGATGGGCACGGGGGTAATTCAATCTTATGGAAAATTGGACTGGATCTGCGTCGGGTAGCATTGCATCGGGTAAGTGTGTTACCCGCTTAAATGTGGCGCCTTAGCCATTAGTTTGTTAGTAGGTGCGGTGCTCCTCTGCTTTTTTGCAGAATCTGCACTTGCCGTGATGGGTTATTCCAATCTTTTTCAGATGCCCCACTCAGTCTGCAGTGTCCTGTCTTGAATCCTGTCAGGATTCGTAGCTTTTTACAGCTTCCTTTGATCCATGATTTCTTTCCTTCCAAAATTTGCTAGAAAGTTGTTTATGTTCCATGAGTGAATTTTATTATTTATTTGTATAATTTATTTTCAATTTGTATGAGATACTCATTGATAATGTGAATTCCTATGCAACAGACTTAGGGTTTATGAGCAGTATATCAGCTCCTTTCCTTGCAAGAACGCTCTAATCCACATGTCCTGGACCCAGCAAAGGGTAACTTCATTTTGCAATTTAGTTTTCTAATTCAACACCAACTTTGAGCTAATGATGTTTAAACTTAATGCTTTAATGGCTGTTTGGCTATCCGACATGATAGCTATATTCTTGTTTTTGTACCCTTTGTTCCGATTGAACTGGGAACAACCTGAGTTAACTACGAGCGGTTAGCAAATTAAGAAACGAGGAGACATAGATTTTTTAATAAACTTATTATTACTAATAAATCGCCTTTTTGGGTCCTCGCTCGTTTATGCAGTACTACCAAGTAAAATAAATTTGTATATGTTATGTTCTGTAGTTTTGCAATTCAACACCACCTTTGAGCTAATGATGTTTAAACTGTTTAAGCTGCTTGGCTATCTGACATGATGGCTATAATCTTGTTTTTGAACCGTTTCTTCAAGTTAAACTGGATACATTGCATGGACTTCAACCTGGAAGATACTGGTGTATTATTCCAAAAATTCTTAGTATTTGGTTCTTCCCCTGCTCCCGTACCTTGCTGCGTAGATCCGTCAGTGTATAGCCAACGGTTCTCAACGTATAGGTTCTCATTCTTCTTTGATACTTAAATTTATTTGGAAATTTTGCTTGAACTCAAACATCCTGTTCATGTCGTCTCTTGGGGCTATGAGTATCGAATGTTCCTTCATTAGGCTGTTACTACCTTATGGCCCAGGTAAGGCTGATTTATGCCTATTATGTACCCAATTGTGTTAGTAGCATTGTTACATGTAAATTATACAAATTTTTTGTTCAAAAACTATTAAGCTGGGGAACATAAACTAACAATAATCCTTTTAGGCTAACCTGAGTGTAAAATCACTTCATTATGCCGATATAGCTTAAGAATGACATTAGCATATTCTATTCTTCCGAGTAATCTCATTAAAATACTTGTGGCTTTTGGAATGAAACAAAATATACAAGATGCGGATAAGTTATGCAAATGTCTCCTCACCCCGAGATGCCGCCGGACTTTTCGAGAGTGAAGTCTTTAGTTAAATTTTACCCCAATGACACGACGGCAATCGCTGACCCAAGGAATCTGTTGAGAATTTATTCATGAAGAGGCCTACATTAAGCAAACTCATGTAAAACTATGTACATATATAAAGTTTGAAAAATAACGTGACCGTTTATGGAAAAAATATACGCTAAGACCCATTCAAATTCATGTCTAATTTCTCCTCAAAAATACATTGTTGTTTTTCTTAAAATTATATAAACATTGAAAGGAAAAATGTTGGAGAAAACGAGGGTTGAAAAAAAAATTTTTTTAGTATGCTATATAAATTAGATAAGAAGAGGCGTAATATACCTTTTCAGATACCGGGACAGTTTATTATTGATTGCACTATCAAGGAGGTTAAAATCGCTGCAAATGATAAAAATATTTATTTTAAAAAATCTTTCTATTGTTAGTTTTATTGATAATTACGATCGCAAATAATTTGATTTTTACTGGTCTGATTAAATTCGCATTTTTATGGCTTGTAAAAACTGCTGACCAAGAAACATTAAATATGCTTAATTGCTTAATATTCAAAGCATACTCGACATATCATTGATACAGGAGAAGAAAAGGCAGATGATCACTAGAATAATTTGGTGTGTATTAGGGTTTAAGATGGTCATTTATGTTGACGGTTAAAAATTATCAAGGATGTTTATTAGGTTACAGATGATGAACTGATGAATAATATTATGTTAAGTGGTCTATTGACCAAATTACTTGTTCAATTAATTAATCTTTTTATGTAAGGTTTTGGTTGAGATAAAACACACTAGCCCGCAGGAGGAAGTGTTTTGGGATGTATAATGTGACCATAGAAGAGCTTCAACCACTGAAATCGGGCCTATTAATCAAGTTTCTTGATGAAATAGGACTCACCGATGTGCTTTTTTGCGTCACTTGTCATGAAGATTCTTAGGCTAAAGTGGTCTTTAGGTCACAGACTCAGTCAAGCTGACTGACCAACAGAGAAAAATGACTAACCTAAAACTAAAATGACTAAAATAAATGTTTTTATGAAACTGTTGATGAAAGTGGGACTCGCAGGTCGACACGGATAATGTTTTGAATTATATTATTAAGAGGACTTGTTTAATGCATTCGAAAAGTAACTCAATCTTGAATTACTGATATAGGCAGATTTGTTCTACTCACGTTGTATCACTGAAGAATCTATTTATTTATGCATTCCAAAATTGGGTTCGGTCATGTCAGGAATATATTAAGATTATTTATATATAACTGACTAAACTAATAAAACAAGAGGTACATAGAGATTAATGAGAACATGTGGTGAACACTCTTTCTGGCAAACGTTGGAACTTGGTATTCAACTGTGAAGTTTGTCGAAAGAGATTCTGACGGCTTTTTAAAATATTTGCTTCCAGTGAATCAACCGCCATGACAATACATCATCTCGAGTGGTCTTGTCCCCAGTTCACCGATGTGTAATCACCAAGACCCGGTCGTTCCGGCGGTGGCTGCTAATAACTGCGTGATAGACCGCGACGGGACGAAATATCAATCAAAGGCCGGGATTCTTCCTCTGAAAGCGAGAATCGGGGCAGAACCTGGAGGTTGAATTGATTACGGGGGGGATAATTTCCCGAACGTGATTTTCTATCAATTCACCCTCGGAAGGCACGTACGCTTAGAAATGAAAGGCGACTTTCATAAATAACCCTCCTTCTTACATTACTTCTTTCGGCTGTTCGACTTGTCGCCACATCTGACCCGAAAGGATTGTTTTTCGTCCTGGTCGATGAACTTGAACCGTCACTGAATATTAATGAAGAACAATTGCCCGTTAACGTCGTCCGAACTATGACCTCCAGTGCTAAATGACCCTTTCGTTAAGTTTTGTAATCAACGTACTATTGCATAACACTAAAACAGAAAGAAGGAAAACAGAGTTTAGTGTAACTTATTTGTACTATGTATTATTTTTCCTACAAAAAAATAAATTCAGAAGTTTCAGTGTCTGACTCACACTTTGAGATAGTGCTATCACCTCTCGTTTCGTTTGGTCATTTCCAATGTTAAAAATACAGATAAACACTAATAAAACACAAACCATTCATCACACATAAGAATTATCTTATCTTGAGAGATTTTATCACTTTACCGTATCCGACAAGCCAAATAAGTACGCAATCCGCTTAAATCTCAAATATTATATTGAAACAACGGTTTATTAATTAAAAGGTTATTCGGAATTGACATAACGCCCTGATGATCCGATAAATTTAACCTTCGCTGGTATAATAATGATGCGTGTATGGGCAATACTTTTTTCTCATTAACCCGAAAACCACAACAAAGTTTTTATTTTCTAGATATTTAATTGTGGCGCCTGTGATGCTAAAACTGAAAAATTTTTATAAGATGCTAGAATTCAAAAAGTAGGATAAACTTTTTGAAAGTTTGTATTTATTATTTTTCCTACAAAAAAATAAATTCAGAAGTTTCGGTGTGATTGTTTCGTTTGGTCATTTCCAACATTAATAAAATACAAACCTTTTACATTCATCTCATATACGAATTAATTAAAACTGAAAAATCTTTGTAAGATATTCAAAAAGTAGAATAAACTTGTTGAAAATTTTTAATATTTATTACGATTATTCAGAAATCGTGAGATGCGGTCTGGTGTGATGTAGGTTTCAGAAAAATATTTTCTTTATCGTGCCAGCGTTTCGATCTTTATTTAGATCATCTTCAGGGCCTGGGAATTACAAATATTGTTTAAATTTAACAAAAACATGTAGGATGTGGAAAAAAGTGAATTTATGCAATGCAAAAAAATATTTTTTATATTCAATCAAAGTATTTCTTTTCAGTGAGTAGAAATACTTGTAAATCCCAGACCCTGAAGATGATCTCATTAAAGATCGAAACGTTGGCACGATAAAGAAAATGTTTTTCTGAAACCTACATCACACCAGACCGCATCTCAGGATTTCTGAATAATCATCGACTAACGGTCACTAATCACCACACACTATGTATTATTTTTCCTACAAAATAATAAATTCAGAAGTTTCTGAGTCAGCTTTGAGATAGTGCTATCATCTCTTGTTTCGATTGGTCATTTCCAATGTAAAAAATACAGATCAACACTATATACATCGACCCTTAAATGTCTGAAGTAATTTAAACTGATATCATTCCTACATTGACAGGAAATGTGCCTGTCAAGGGGAATGCGGTGAAAACCAGATTGAACAAATTTATTATTATTAAGCAAAATACGCCTACATTCTCCAGGAAGCCAATGTAATTTACACCGGGCAACTTTTTTTAAATATATTTTCCAAGGTGTCTATTCTTGTTTTAACCGTGTTTGACACAATAGTTAATAAATATTTGCCTCGAAGCTTGTACAATCTGAACAACTATCACCTTATCCCCGGAGATAAATTTAACAAAAACTAAACTTAAATAAGAGTAATTGTTGTAAATGGTGATTTTTTGTTAAACAAAAGTGTGACGGCTAATTATCTATTTACCGACCCATGTGACTTGGGAACTTGTTTTCAAAAGTTAACTTCTAATTACTCAGAGTTTGCCAGTTAACGGTTCTTTCAGTACAAAACTGGAATTTATTGTACTGGGTGAATTTGTAACTGTTTAGGACAGGGAAAATTGGAGAGTTGATTTTCAGGACCACGATTTTCTTGGATAAAAATGGTAAATTAAAAGAATATGAAATAAAAATGGATGTGGTCGTTTAATTTGTAGGTTGGATTAATTAATTAACACACAAGTTATTTCTCGCCAAACCAATTAATTAGATATAGTAATTACAGTAATTAATTGGCATCATTGTTAAGATCTATACATGAGCACATATTTATTGAATTGATTTAATTGGTTATAGTATAATTTGCCTGGAGAAAATCGTGTCATCTGGAGGACTTCTATGTTTGGCTCAAATATTGTGTTTGCGTTAATTTATTATACTTAATGCGATTTGTTAACGTGAAAGGAAAGGGCTGTTTAACTCCGTGATTCTGGAGAGTAAAAGTTAGTTACTAGCGAGAATGGGTTCGACTCCGACCAAGGAATATCGAGTACTCTGGGGAGTAAATGTGACCAGACTTCTATGTTTGTGTAGATGTGTACATATATAAGGTTAGCATTTTAGAATATCGATTTGGTTTTCATATCAAAACAGAAACAGTAATAGATCGAGACGCTCAAATAGCTACAGGCTGAAAAATATATGTTAAACACCACAAAAAGAGAAAAAACACTCAAAGAGCCGGCGATAGCCTTAGCTGTTTGTCCACCTCTAAACCTTCCACATTGTTATTTAATGTTTATAATTTTCTTTTTTTTAATTTAATAAAACAACAAGACTCAAATGTTAAGTTGATCATTTTTGGAGATCGTGAGATGCGGTCTGGTGTGACGTAAGTTTTAGAAAAACATTTTCTTTAACGTGCCAACGTTTCAATCTTTATTGAGATCATCTTCAGGGCTCAAAGTGTTTGTTTTCTGGCACTCTCAACACGACCCACAAGAATGACACAATGACACATCTACACAGAAAACAAACACTTTGAGCCCTGAAGATGATCTCAACAAAGATCGAAACGTTGGCACGATAAAGAAAATGTTTTTCTAAAACCTACGTCCCACCAGATCGTATCTCACGATCTCCAAATAATCATTAACTAACTGTCACTTAACACAACACACAAGTTAAGTAAATCATTTCCAAAGTTGTCATAAGTACAGATTACCAGTACAGATTTAGTTGTGTGAAAAAACTTCGCAACGACAAAAACTTGTGTAGTTGCGGACTACATCATTATATCTTCGAACTAGCTGCAAATATCAGGTCTAAAAGACACAAACTATCCTTAGATCAAAGGCCATACAAGGTTCAAACACAATGATGTAGTAGATCGGCTTGCCAAAGATGCCACCACAAATGGCCATTCTCTGAAGACCTCTGTACCCAGAAAAAAAGATCAATATGCAATATTAAAAGTGCAGCTGCAGATAGAATATCTGTCAAATCATAAAGGCATGAGATACAAAAATATATTTCCATTGGTAGCAGTGGACCTTGGTCCGCCAAAGCAATTAATACAACCAAGGCCTTTGCAAAACAATAAGGCTAAGATCAAATCTGACTGTGCAAGGGATTAGCTCAACAGATTGAATGTAATCCGGTCACCAAACTGTGAGGCCTGCGGAACATCATCATCTACTACAAAAACAAAAGAACGCAGTGATATGTTCGATAGACTCGCAAATGTCAAAGAAACGACACTTCAACCACCCTTTGTATACAGAGATCTAATATATTGTACCGCAAATTATATGATTTAATTGGAAAGATCAACGTAAGATTGTAAATAATCCATTATATTTAGTGGTCCAGTGACCAAATTACTTTTTTCAATTAATTAATCTTTATGTAAGGTATTGGTTGAAATGAAAGACCGAGTGGATCGAAGTCAAGATAGCTCAAGTGGTAGAACAGCTGTGTATTTAGCCGAAGGTCGTGGGTTCGAATCCCTCTCATGGCACTAACTTTTTCATTTCAAACCAAAACCTTACATAAAAAGATTAATTAATTGAAAAATTTGTAAATAATGTTGTGTAAACTGTATGTTTTAATATTATAATAATTAGTTATTAGGAAATAGTTATACGTAATTATCATGAAGTAAAATATGATGGCTGTATAAATGTTTTGGAGTCAATAATAAAAAAACATACCTATTAAAAAAAGCTCAAATGTTAAGTTCATACATTGAGGTTCGTATATCCGAACTTTCACCTATTCACCCATTCGTAATTGTTAATTCAATGTTTCAACCCTTTCCTCCCTCCTCGTGTAGACGTTTTCAATGACCAGAATTGGTTCAAAATCGAACTAACTTTGTTACCATTTCATTTGAAAAGGCGTAGTTTTTCCGTTGTGAAGTCGGATCTCAGTCCAGTTTGAACGCTTACGTTGAACTTTTCCAATCGGGGAATGTTTCTAAATAATCTTCACCCTTTCTGGCTACTTTCCGTGATTGGGTTTCCGGTGGAAACTTGTAGATCGTGTTAAGGCTCGTGTCGGATAATGTTAATTTTATTAAGAGGGATCCGAAGTCGCTTTTTCAACCCCTTAAACCAAAATTATTCAGTGTAAATCAATTTATCATTTATATTTCTTGGGTTCCCTTTCAGGAACTAGACAACCATCAAACTCATTTTGTTTTCATCGATAGTTCCTGAAAAGAAACCCAAAAAATAAAAAAAGTCAACAACCGGAAATGAAGAGCAAAAAATTTATCGTTTTGTATCTGCGATCTCAGCTGTGACGCGATCCAATAGAAGACTTAACATGTGCGGTTTCCGATGAGGCTTCACTCGGACTTCGAAGACTTCCCTACTCGATTTCTTAATTATCGCTTACTCAGCCTTTCTCTGCCCTACAAGTTCGAAAGAAATTCAGTCCTTTTTACACTCTCGCTTCATTGATTTTTAACACAAACTTGTCTCAATAATATATTTTTATTTGGAACCATCCTCCAATAACTCCAATAAGCGTTCGCCCCTTTTGAGGATCAACCAACCAAATAATATGACTTATATTTCATTAATGTAATAATTGTTAATATATCTTTTTGTTCTTTATTTGACTATTAATAAAAAGAAAATCAATAAATTATATTTTTAAATAAACTACATTTTATATTAATACCAATATACATGTTGTATTAACTGCAACTAGGAACACTATATTTCGTACTTAGTAAATAACTTTTCTTATGCTTAAAACATGCTTTAAAAAATTTTTCAGCATCACGGTTTTAGTTCCAGAGGTTTTCATGTAAATGCCTTTAATTGGTTATTTTAATAGGTTTTAGATGGTCGTATTAACCAAAGCCGTGGGTTCAAGTCCTGCTCGAGATATTAATTTTTTATGTCAACCATCCTTTGCATAAAAAATAATAAATCAATTAAAATAAATTATTTGGTTTAATGTTTGTAATATCTATGATTTTGTTTGAGGAATATTGATGCAATATTGCGTTATTATTAATATTGATATGCTGCGATATGCTGCCTTTAATCAGTTCTGTAGGAATAGAAATGACTGTAAGTTTGCTATGCGATCAACCAGCCTTCAGTACGATGTTGATTAGGATTCGGGTTGTGGTCTCCAAACAAAGAATGTTATTATACCAACGCCCAAGCTTTCGACAAGTTTTATTGTCTTCTTCAGGTTTAAGTTGTGACTTCGTATCTATCCTATCTACATTATCAATGAGTATCTCATACAAATTGAAAATAAATTATACAAATAAATAATAAAATTCACTCATGGAACATAAACAACTTTCTAGCAAATTTTGGAAGGAAAGAAATCATGGATCAAAGGAAGCTGTAAAAAGCTACGAATCCTGACAGGATTCAAGACAGGACACTGCAGACTGAGTGGGGCATGTGAAAAAGATTGGAATAACCCATCACGGCAAGTGCAGATTCTGCAAAAAAGCAGAGGAGCACCGCACCTACTAACAAACTAATGGCTAAGGCGCCACATTTAAGCGGGTAACACACTTACCCGATGCAATGCTACGCGACGCTGTCCGATGCTACCCGACGCAGATCCAGTCCAATTTTCCATAAGATTGTATTACCCCCGTGCCCATCTACCCGATTCCATGCAACGCTCCTCTGATATACGCTATGCGATCCCCACTGTTCAGATTTTCGTCGGGTAGCATCCAGTACAGTCGAAGACAAAAGAACCGGACACTCATATATTTTCTAGTTTATTTCAAACTAAGTATATGTAATTTTGTCGTTATATTAATTACAACATGCTTATTTTAATGTAAACCAAATTAAACGAGATGAATTTTTGATATATATATTTTTATGGTTGTGCTCATAAAATTTAATTAACAATTTATTACAAGGTTTTGCTCAAAATGGTGCATTAAGAACAAAAGAGGCGTTGCGATTGCGATACTAATTTGTGATACACGCTGTGTGACGGAACGTGGCGTCGCATAGATGTGCACTCCCTACCAAAACGTGACAAGGCGTCGGGTAGCATCGGGTAAGTGTGTTCCCCGCTTTACCCGCAAGAGGAAGTGTTTTCGTATGAACAATGTAAACCGTAGAAAAAATACTACCAAACCGGGCCTACTAATCAAATTCCTAGATGAGGTAGAATTCGTCGTTCTGCTGTAAGTACAGAACGGGGGATACAATAGCTCTCAACAGGCGCAGTATATTACACATCCCGAACATTACAACTACACCTACATCTAAAGAGTTCCATCTAAGCAGATTGATCGATGATTGCTGTTAAGAGGTCCGATCTAAGATTATGTTATATTTCTAATATTGTTCTGAAATTAATGTTGGATTCGTTATGTTGAGCCAAATGTTCAATTTTATAAAAGCAAAATAAACAGATTGAAAGAGTTAAATAGTGTAGCACACGACTTGATAAAACACAACCTAAAATTATACTAAAGTTTTAACAAATTAGAAAGCCAATTCTTCAGTTCTGGTTAGGGAAAGGGAGCAGGTTCGGGAGTTATGAAATTTTGCCAAGCTCCGGGCCCGGATTAGTCTTACGTACGAAAACTCGTCCTCCTTAATTACTCTACAAAGGACTTTGATTGTAATGAATAAGTTATCTGGCGTTAGCAAGTTATAATGGGTACGTGTAATTCCGAGTTAGGGGATTCTCTGAAAACTTAATCGCCGGACAGGCTGTTGGATGTCGAGGTGACGGGGATCAGGAAATGACTCATTTTGATTTCAATCTTTCCCGAATCAATTAGGAACCCGAGAACGGCTCGATTAATTATTGCCGATATTGCCCGGACTTGCCGGGCCGAGTTTCGCCCCGGTGACAACTAACAGCGGATCAGGCCATTGTTCTTGATGTCAATTCGTGCATGAAAACAAACCGCTGACCCGTCTTTATAAGATTTGTCAAAATTTATTGTACTGCATCAACAACAGATAGTCAAACGTTGAAACTTTTTCTTCAGTCGATTGTAATGACCCATTCCAAAAATCAAACTATAAAAACACCAATGAAACTCTTTGAACTGCTGTCAGCATTATAAAACATTCACATAATGAATGTGAATTCCAATAAATCGCTACTCTGTGGAAACTGTGATGGGTATTTTCCATTATAGTTTGTCATATATCTAGCGAGATTAAGCAGGCCCGTCAAAACAAGGAAATTCGATTTGACTGATTTCACCAACATTCTCTGGCTTGCACTATTCAATATACATAATATCCATATATGCATTTAAGAGTCAAAATTGACCGTGTTAATAAAAAAGATGAATGGTGAAGTGAGTGTGATGTTCAATCTTTTTAAAAAGTTTCTACTCACATTAAGTTGTTTTTACGATCCGGAGCTCCTTGAATCTGATGATGAGCTGTAGGCTCGAAATCCGGATCGTTGTAAACAACTTAATGTAAGTAGGAACTATCTTTTTTAAAAAGATTGACCGTATTAATTATTTTAATTAATTACACTTTTAACCTAAAGTCTTAGTTGAGATGAAAAAGCAAGTGTCACGAGCGGGATTCGAACCCACGACCTTCGGGTCAATACGCTGCTCTAACCACTTTTGTAAATATGACAAAACGATAAATTCGAAAGGATGTAGGTTGAGATGAGAAGTTTATGTCAGGGTGGACCGAAGACACGATAGTTCAAGTGGTGAGAGCAGCGGCGTTTTGAGCCAAAGGTCGTGGATTCGAATCCCGCTCTTGACACTTGCTTTTCCATCTCAACCAAGACCTTCAATTAAAAGTATAATTAATTAAAATGCATAATATTATTGTCGTTATTCGCGAGCTTAAACCAGGAGTTGGCACACGTTAAAATAATAAAGAAGATCACACGTATGCTCAAACGCTCACATTGGGACGTTTTGTCAGATATCGTGTTAAAAGTGTGCAATGATCGTTTAGTTCGATCTCCCCGATCAACCTAGTCCGCCCTTTCTCGCTGGATTTACCGACCGGCATTTTGTCATCTTATTTTTGGGGTTGTACTTAGTTTGTTTGTCTTATTGATATGTACTGTAACTTCAGTTTTTGTTCTTGATCAATATCTATGTTTTATTCGATAATTTGCAGTAACAGCGTTTTTGTCCGAGTTTTTTTAAACCGATGATTTATTGAATTAAAATAATAATAACAATACTTGTTAATTTTGGTGTTTTTCTACGCTATTGATTTTGTCAGCATCATTATATCAATACTGAAGATGGATAAATGCCGGGAGGTAGATAGGCTGATCTAAGATGTTCGGAAATGCTCGATATACCTACTTATTTTTAACAGAATTTCAAAAAGGTGCAAGAAATTGTGTTTTAAAAGATCGAAGGTATAACATAATAAAAATAAAAGGAAGCAATCAATAAACGTTTTCTAGGCTGGAAGGAAAATCCTAAAAGCCTTAATAAAGCTAGTTTCTAAATCAAGCTGCTATAAAGACCTTTGCCTATTTATCAAGTCGGAACTAACGTAGAAGAATCTAAACCACATGAAAACAATAAAATCCATGTTATGCGGGTTATAAAGACACGAGTATTTAAAAGGAAACCAAGATGGCGATCGGTCCTACTTCTTAACTTTTCTTAGTCCACAAATTGGGAAAGGTTCCGATAATTGAATAACGGCGAGTTTTTACGGCTTGAATGTAAATGTAAAAGGCAAATACTTCCCAAAGTAAACGTGGTTTAAAAGTTCTGACAGGTTTTCGCGCAATTATCGTCTGAAAAACACGGGCAAAGCCAAGGAAGACACCGGTTGTTGAGCACATCCCGTACCTCGTGTCAAGATTTGGCCTGCAACTACAAACGACAGAGGTACTTGGGAAAAACTACTTATACCGTTGAATACAATGTAAAAAGAAACACATAAATGCATTCTGGTAGGAAGCAGGAATGCCAGGAGTCCTAACCGTAAAAATAAATTGTTACAATTTGTCAGCGGATTCTGACGGGCCCATGTCGTATGTGCACACATTTCTACCTGCCTTTTTATATTTTGAAATATTTTTCTTCATGATTGTGCCAATCTATTTAGGGCTAAATAAGGAATAAGTCTCTCTTTTTCTAAATAGTTGCAAGCCGGAAGTCGGCTTGTAACTGCCAGCGACTTGTAAAATATAGTACGACGCTTACAATTCTTTTCGTCACCCTACATAATAATTCTCGTAAAGAACGTAAAATAATTTCGTCTCCATAATTTAAAGTAAGGCGGAATTCGTTGCTTCCATTTGCCCAAATAACATAATAATGATGATTATAATGATTATTTGGAGGTCGTGAGATGCGGTCTGGTGTGTCGTAGGATTTAGAAAAACATTTTCTTTATCGTGCCAACGTTTCGATCTTTATTGAGATCATCTTCAGGGCCTGGGATTTAAAGCACTGTTTGAATTTTACAAATACATGTAGCATGTGAAAAAAATGATTTTATACAATGCTAGAAATTTTTAGATTAAAAAAATAGTATTTATACAGTGCTAGAAAATTTTAGATAAAAAAATGAATTTATACAATGCTAGAAAACCTAAGATTAAATTTAGATTAAAAACACCAGACCGCATTTCATGACCTCCAAATAATCATTACGTAACGGTCACTAAACACCACACAGATGTATATAATTTTGTCATTGTAAATTATCCTATTTTGTCAGACTTAATTAATTATCACGAACTTTAATAAAGTTTTAAGACCATACATACGAGGATAAAGGTTATGAGAATGCTTAATTAAGTGGAAATGTAGTGGTCACTGCATATCCTCTTAGTTGGAAATTTCATTGAATTTTATGTTCTATAATACAACTATGTAAATATATGTACAAAATATGTAAAAACTAAAAGAAATTTGTATCTTTTTTCTTATTAAAAAAACATTTAAAGTGTTGGGAAGTGTTTAATTTCTGATTTATTTTATTGCGCTACAACGCAATAAAGAAACTGCTAAACGCATGCATGTGGGTCTAAACACGCATAAAAAAATTGTTTGGCCCACATCCATAAAGCCGTCGTTGACGGTTTAGAAGGAAGAAGCTGGCCGTTTAATTGTAGGAAACATTAGTTTATGGTTCAAAGACTTCTTCAGTTTTTATTGAGGAAGAAAATTTGTCAAGAATACTCGTTCGGTCGCTAAAAGAAACCAAAAATTACTCGGTCGGATAATTTAATTGAGAGCTATGTCGCTTTTGGACAGGAAAGTCCACGTTTGCGTCGCCCACGCATCAATTAGCTAGCCGTTCTTTGAAAGCCTTATCCTTGGTACCTTCTAGACGTTTTAAAAATTATTCTGACATAATATGCACAATTTAGAACTGTGTCACCCTACAAATTACTAACACACACACACACATACACAACACACATATGACCTAACTTATTTAACTAGAGTTGATATGTCGATTTCCCCGATAATATTATTTTTATTCGTTGTTTAATCTTGATGCTTTAAAGCTTTGAAGTGAATGCTTACAAAAGGCAAAACGTTTTGTTCTATCGACGATCCAACAAAAATTAAACATGTTATTTTAAATAATTTGATTAAAGAGTCGTATCTTTGTATTTGTAATTCATTTAAAACAAATACTTGAAAAACTTACATATTTTTCTTATCTTGGTTTTCCCTTTTCTTTATTTATCTGTCTTGTGTTTTTACATTATTCTTTTTGTTTTTTTGCTTGGTTTGTTTTGTCTTACTTTCTATCTTCTTTTCCTTCTACCTTGAACCTTTCTGCTTTATTTATTGTATTTTTTTGCTTTCTCTGTTCTTTCTTTATGACTTTTCTTTATTTCTTTTTTTATTTTAACTTTCTTCGTTTCTTCCTCTCCGCCGCGTTTTTGTATTGTTTTTCCTTTCCTTCCGTAATAAGACCCAGAATAACCTATGGATCATTAATCTGGTGGAACAAAGCTCAACAAAAAGTAGCTACCCAAACATTAGGCAGCATAAAAAGACTAGCAAACCTATGTATCACAAAGGTTATTAGAACAACCCCTACAAATACATTAGAAACTGCTAAACCTACCGCCACTGGAAATATTTATACAAGGAGAGGTTAGGAAAAGCTCATTTAGGCTCCAGAAACAATCAAATTGAATAGGAACTAAACAATTCGGGCATACAACCATAATTAACAAAATCAGGCACTCATTCGTAGAAATGGGGACTGACTATGTGATCCGCAAACATACTTTACAACATCATATAAAGTCTCTACGGACTATAAAGAAAAGGAAGAACACAGGAGAGCATCAGATACAATGATATGGGTGGCTCCAAAACAAACGAAGGAACTGGATCGGGCGTTTTCTGTACAAGCCCAAAACATCATCAGGGAGCAATCAAACTCATTAGGGACATTTCAGTCTTTCGAACAGAATTACATGCATCAGTGCTTGTGCCCTGGAAAATCTTAAAAGAGGTTACACTGACAAAAAAAATCCTCATAAGATCTGACGGCCAAGCAGCCATTACAGAATTAGCATGTAAAAAAATCACATCAAAATTAGTCAGTGAATGCACTCAAAATCTCCAAAACCTGATGATATCTTTGGGTGCCAGAGCACAGAGGAATTTTGGGTAATGAGAAAGCAGACAGAGGAAGATCTGCAAGACCATGCATAGGCCCCGAACCTATACTTGGGATAACAAAACAAATATAGAATCCTCCAACGCAGAATGGATCTAAACAAAACAAAAGGAGAAGTGGATAAACTCTAGCGGCTCTAGACATAATAAACTTATGATGAAACAATCCTCACCAAGACCGGCAAAATCTCTGCTCCAAATAGAGAGGGCTAAACTCAGATAGGACTACTAAACCGGTCACTGGCATCTGAGAAAACATCTGCACAACTTGGGAATATACAACGATGATCCCATCTGCAGATTATGTAATAAGGAGGAGGAAACAGCCATCCATATCATCTTCGAATGCGAAGCAACAGCTCGATGGAGATTCAACCTAACATACGAAAAAAACTTAGGGAGTGAAATTGTAGCAGCGACAGTCAGGAGAAGGATTGAGTCTATTGCACTGAACTAAGGAACTAGGAAGATACAATAACCCAGAAGGCTGCAGTGCCTGGGGAGCACAAACCCCGCTTCCTAGCATCTTTATCACCATATCATACCATTCCCTTCCATCATTCTCTTTTTGTTTTTTATTCTTTCCGTCTTATCCCTTTCTCTCAGTATTCTCTCACTTCTTGTATTTAAGATGGAAGTGAAAGGATGAGATAATGAATGTGTACAGAGAAAATAGATCAACAAAAGTTTTAACAAACTGGTCCTCTTCCCTTTGCATCAGTTTTCTCATTTAATCTTATAGTATAAATATTATAATAAAAAGAAATTTTTAAAAAATCAATTTATAACATTTACCTATTTTTCGTAATATGCTCGTATTTCAATGAGTAAAATAAGAAGCTTTACCTAGTCCTTGTCATAATAAAAAAATAATCTTACAGCGCAATGTGATTGTCTGTTAGGAGATCTTTTTATTTTCTGTCTTCTATTATTGTTTCCCTCCTGTCTGACCGCATGTGGAAGAATTTCTAATCGACCGACCGAGGATGTAATGCCTCATGGAAATTTTCAGTACTTTCGTTTATAATGTTCGAATCTTGATATTAAGTCGAACCGATTTGGCTATAAGAGTTGTAATTTTATTTCCCAATTGAAAAATTAATGAGGTCGGAATAAGTAAATTTTCTTGTGGAAAGTCAAAGGCGATTCTCCACCCTCTCTCTTTTACGTACTCTTTTTTAAGTAAGGCAATTTAAAACTCCGTAAATAATGAATCCCGCCGCGTTAAATGCTGTTTCCCAGCGCAAATAAATTCATCCCTTTTTAAAGGGAAAACGGCCGAGAACAATAGATCTTTAATTGCTTTTTCTAATTGATTAATATATTCCTTTCAGTACATAAGGTAATTAAAACATCGAAGTCTCAACAAGAATAAATTCTCTCATTGGTTAAAGTTACTTTCATAAATTATAACAAATGATATATAAATTATGATAAATAAGTTCAATTTAACCTCATTTTATTGTATAATCAATTTCATTTGACATAGTTCTCATATTAAGCCTTTGACTTTAACAGTCCATAAATATTGCAAAGCTTATCCCAACGGAGTTCAATGGTACACTCAAACTGGCTGCGTAACGAGTGAATGGAAAAGTATGTAATTCTTGGTTTTCGATTTGTTATTTCGGCGTTTCGGCATTTACAGTAGTTGGTCAGGGTATATAAGTAGGGGGAGGCACATACTTCATTTTGGTATTTATGTTTACACTCCTGTACATCTTTCTCATTCCAGAGAGAGGAATTAGGGTGAATGGAGGGGACGCAGTGTCGTTGTGTCTTGCCTCGCCCTGCTTATTCCCTGACCTACAGAAAATGGCGAAATTGACGTAAAGCGTTTGACAAGCCAAAACAGATTTCCCGAAATAGTTCAAAAGCTAAAGTAGATTCATGACCGTAGATAGTTGAAAAAAACATAAAATGTTGAAAGGGTTGAGAATCGGACCATAGTTCATAAAAACCTTTGTGTTACGTTTGAGGTGTAAAAGTACCCGAACTTTGTCGTACGAGTAGTGAATCATTCCATTAGATCAAGTTTTTGCAAAACTTTTAAGGGAATTCGCAATAGCAGGTCATGTTACGGTATTTTTGAAAAAAGCCCTTTTGTAAGTAAGTTGGATTCGATTGCAGGGCTGTTGGTTCGAACCCGGGACATTAACTTACAATGCCGAGCGCCGTGTCAACGCCTAAACCGTTGCGGCCACCGAAAAATGTCAATAATGATTTATTGTAGTAAGGGTTAATGTAATTTAATAATTTCTAATTTTGTTTTCAGGATACCCACAACCGCAGTACAAATGGTTCAAAGACGGCGTGGAGCTGTCGGACTTCACGACGGAGCACTTTTACAAAATACTGAACACGCGTGAGGAAGACGGAGGGACTTACCAATGCTTGGCGAAAAACGACGTCGGCGCCATTCTGAGCGGAAAGTTAGAATTCACCGTGGCATGTAAGTGCTAACTACTTTCCGCGTATTTTCAATTTTCATAATTGAAATCAAAGGACAAAATTAAATTATATTTGGCCCATCTTTGGTTTTGTGCCCGATGGATTATAAGTAATCAATTTGCGAACAAGGCCCAAAAAGTTTGGTGAAATTTCTTTTAATACAATCCAGATTTGCTTAATTGGTCATTAAAACATGGATTTTTATTTATAAACACATTCACTCAAACGGAAACATTCAATAATTCAATTAATAATAATAACTCATTGATTCATAAATAATTAAATTATTTTGCAACATTACAAATGTATTGTTGTTTTAGTCGAATATATTTTCTTAATTTTCAATTAAAAACTATAGGGCGACAGCTGATGTATAGCATTATTAATCATCCCCTGTCCTTCTATTGTTGCTGTTTTTCTTTTAAAGACTAACGATTTACGGCATAAGAAGACTTAAATATACCTTTTTAAAAAATACATTAACCACAGTAATAATAATATCAGAAATAATCAAGTTTAGTAGTTAATTATGGAAATATTGTCGGAAATATGAACAATTTATGTACAGATAGAGATTTATAGTTAAATTGATTTTTCAAATTAAAATATTAGAACGACATTTGGTTTATTAATCAATTCTGATCCATTTTGGGTCGCTTGTTTTTATTGTACAAACGATATCGTCACACGAAGACCCCGTTATAATAAACCTTATGTAAGAATTTTAGGTTTAAGGTTAATAACAAAGAAGTCGGTAGAAAGTTAATAATGCATTGTAAAAACGTAAGTTGAAACTTAAAAATGGTACAACTTTTAAAAAATCAAACCACCGGAACGTTAGAAAGAAGCTTTACAGAAAAACCAGCAAAGTAGAGATTGACTATTAAAGATTTATTTACAAAATGCTAAAGCAAAGCCCCCCCTCCATTCACGCTAATAAATATATTTGGTTCAATAAATAACAAATATCACATACATGAAGGTACAAAAACGCCTCAAGGCCGTGCATAAGTCATTTTGGATGTATTTCTTTCTTTGTACTTTTTTTATGAGTGTATTTCAATTACGATATAAACATAAGAGGGAGATTTTATTTGTGTTTTATTTACCTCTAATCCTTTATAAAATGGACCGAATATTGTTTTAAGATAAAAAATGGAGGATTGTCTAAGAGTTAATTAAAAATATTAAGGGTGGTCACTTTTTGCCATATTAATGTCGATGGCCATCACCAGCTCTCTATTTCTTAGCTCTGTTCTTAGCTTTATTTCTATCATTTTCAGCCTAATAATTTCTTTTACTGTTTCTACAGCCAAGTTATCATATTTTATGATATAACGGTAACCAACTTTCTCTTTTCTAAATCCTACTGCTAGCCTACCTCAGGGCCTCGTCAACTGTAAATACACAAATACAGCAAGACAAATTAAAAACATTATAATCTGGTTGGCAATCATACAACCCCAGAGTACTCGGCATTCCTCGGAGTAATTGAGGGAATGTCCCTCCACTCACGCTAATAAACACATTTGGTCCAATAAATAACCAATATCGCATACATGAAGGTACAAAAATGCCTCAAGGCCGTGCTTAAGTCATTTTGGATGTATTTCTTTCTTTGTACTTTTTTGTGAGTGTATTTCAACTAAGATATATGCGTATTTGCAGACTTAGATCTTTGCAGTCTGTTATTATAATCTACCGTGATAAGCTCTCCACACAAACGGGCACCTACGTGATCTTACCCCCATTGGAAGGAGACCTTGTGTGATCTTGGTTGACCTACGCGCAAAAATCAATTAATTACTAATTACGATTAGTACAAAGTACAATTAATGTAATTACTAATCACAGGAATAATACGAGCAGATAGAATGATTATGTTCGGTATAATTATATTTATTTAATAAACTTTAAAAACATAGCCAATGAAATAAATGGCATAATAAAAAGTATATGTGTTATGGCTTAAAAAGAAAAGCAAAGTTTAGGATTAATTTTAAAAATGCATCACGTTGGAGATTTATAGATATTTTTTTCTTTTTATAGTCGTAAAAATCCGTGTGTACAATTCAATTTATTGATTTTAATATTTATAGGGTTAATTAAATGAAAATAAAAATTGGGTCTATTTTTACCATTTACACCGTTTGATAAATGTAAGAATATGTGGCTTTCTTCTTATTATTATTATGATTTATGGCCATTAGTAATTACCCGCGGTCCGTCTATTGTCGCTGTGATTTCGTTGTTAACCCTTTTTTACGCCTCAATGCTCTATCTTCCATTAAATTACAATTATGAATATGGAAATTAAGTAAACTAACATTAATGATCGAAACATTGTTTAATTCTTATTATCGCAGATATGGACGTGTTTCAAAACAACACTGAGAGGACTGTAAAGGTGCAGCAGGGAGCAGCAGCGATCCTCGACCTGCTGTCGATACCTAGTAACCCTCCACCTTTGGTCCAGTGGCAGACAGACGACGGTTCTAATCTGTACGACAGGGAATACGTCGTCTCCCCGACGAACCAGCTGATCATACTATCCGTTAATCCAACGCACCAGAAGGCTTACAGGTGAGTTCCAACCAATTCCTGTACAATTTACCGCCAATTGGCCTACTTTTGAGTTGGGCGCAGACATTTTACAGCGAAACAGAAAATATTGTTTATTACAAAATCTAGGGACAATGGTCTTTGTTGTTTAATTATAGACCGTCTGGGTTAAATAGCAGTAAATATAAATGATTCATCATTCAATTCATCCGCAAGGTACAAACAGAATAGTTAAATTTCCAATTGTGTTAATTATAAACCTTTATGAAAGGTTGAGATAAAAAAGTCAGTGTCACGAGCAGGATTCGAACCCACGAGCTTCGGTTAGATATGCCGCTACTCTACCACTTGAGTTATCGTGACTTCGATCCAATCGGACACCAACTTCCCACCTTAAACCACCTTTCGAAGTTTCCCTCCTTTTTGCCATTTTTCAAATGTGTCCGAGTGGATCGAAGTTACGATAGCTCAAGTGGTAGAGCAGCGGCGTATTTAGCCGAAGGTCGTGGGTTCGAATCCCGCTCGTGACGCTTGTTTATCTCAACCACTACCTTTCAAAAATATAATTAATTGAAAAGAAGTTATTTGGTCACTCAGACCACGAGCTCTAATGAAGTTAGTTATAAAAAAGACTTATTTAATATCAAGCAACATTTCCAAAGTTATGAGTACGATATGAACTTATGACTGACAACACCGTCAGTCAGGCTGTCGCTTCAACTCATTCAAGAATAAACTTTGAGAAACTTAACTAATGCTTGCAAGAAGTTTTCAGATGGTTTTTTAATTTATTTTGACGATTATATTTATTTCATTAATAACAACTTTATAAGTGGATTCATTTATATTATTAAATCCATTATATTTCGTGGCCCGATTGACCAAATAACTTCTTTCAATTAATTAATCTTTATGTAAGGAATTGGTTGAAATGAAAAAGCGGGATTCGAACCCACGACTTCGGTTCAATACGCCGCTGCTCTACCACTTGAGCTAGCAAATAAATCCCGCTCGTGTCACTAACGTTTTTATTTCAACCAATACCTTACATAAAGATTAATCTATTCGTGTTGTTTACATATTTATTCAACCTATTAAATGTTTTGTGTTTTTAATTAAATCGATACATTTTATTTTATCAGGGAGCATAAAACATGAAACATTACCAATTGAATCTAATACCATTTATTATATAAACAAAATAATTAAATAAACAATACGAATTTTTTGTTATACTAGACTAAAATTTAAACAAAAATTTACAACTTGCAAGTTTTGAAGTACTTCATTTACTTATACATATATTACATTGTCATTATCCCTGGAGTCAACTTAATAAATGCTGATGTAAACTATCAAACTAAGCATCAAGAACCCTCTTCTACTTCAGATCCACTCGGGACTCCGAACTAACAACATTTAATAGAACTCTTGTATTGAATGTTTAATAGTCAGTAAGTTTATATTAAATAAACATTTTTTAAAACTCGGTTTCGTCCATCGAAACCATAACAATATATATTTAAAAATAGTACTGTTTAATATCGTACAACATATTTTTTGGTCATTAAGAAGGCATTTGACCCCGTTGGCCATACAGTACTTATTCAAAATTAATCTAAAATTGGCACCAATGAATTGCTCTTAATATTTTAAAATCATATCTTTCTGACAAGGCTCAGAAAACTTGGTGTAGTACACTATTGCCAATTGAATACGGGGTGCCACAGGGTACAGTTGTATGTCCCATCTTTTTCCTTATTTACATTAAAGATTTCTTTCTGGAATAAGAAAAATCTTTAGTCACGCTACCTAAATTCAGCAAACATTTAAACAAAATTACTAACTTACTAACTAAATTGGCTTGATCAAAATTGTCGGCTTTTAAATTTAGAAAAAACTAACGTTATATATTTTTCATTAAAAAACATACCAGGTTTAAAAAACATAAAATTATTTTACATTCGAGTAGAAACATTTTAAAATTCTGCATACCTATTCCTTTTTTAACTTAAGTAAAATACTTTGGTCTATTACTGGATCAGTTTTACAGCTTAATTTTCAGAGAAAGATTTTTATAGAAGAATCAGAATTTTTTTACAAATTTCGAGTTCTTAAAAGCATTTTACCTTTATCTACTAATTTATTTTGCCTTAGTAAAATCCATATTATGTTAATTTATATTTTTATGTTTTTATTTTATTATTTATATGTTTTTATTTTATGTTTATATCAATATTATTATGAGATTACAATGTGGTGTGCACTAGTAAGAATATATTACGAGCCTAAAAGAAACTCAAAATTGTTTAACAAAAATAATTGTAAATAAACCACAAATATACAACACAAAGTTACTGCACGAGGAATTGAAAGTTTTAAGTTTAAAATAATTATTTTTAAAACGTCCATGTCGTCTTATGTTTAAATATACATTATTTCATAAATCCTTAAAATTATGTAACACAAGATTAAACTATTGCCATGATTTACCAAAAATAAATACCACTAAATACTATAATTTTTCTTATAGCAGGGTGCAAAAATATATTTATGAAAATAGAATTATCATCTTCAATTTCAGAACAAAAAATTTATATATTCATCTTGATTCAATAGATTGAGTTTCTCAGTCTTTTTTCTCAATTAATATTATTTTTTACTTACTTTATTATAATAAAAAAGACATTGTTAATTTTACAACTCCTGCAATTCGGCACAAATGTTTTTTTTATACTTACGGAAAGAATAACCAATTACATTTATAATTATGTGGTTTTTTTTTATTATTCGATTTCGAATACAAAAAAACTGTATTATCTTTCATATTTTCTATTAAGGCGAAACAAATATTCATTATTATTAAGCATCGGTAAACGGAAGCTACAAGAAATCCGTTGCCGAAACCTGTAGGACGTCCAAGTATTGTGGGCTTAGCCTATAATTTTATATGTATTTTTTACTTTAGGGCTAGGGCGACGAACACCCAGCTTGGAAAGGAGGAGAACAGTGCCTATATAAGACTGATTGTGGGTGGGCCGGAAGTCTCGGAAGTCGCCCCGGAGGTGATCGTCGGCCCGAATGATCTCCATATTGTCAAAGGACATCTTGAGACGAATCTCTATTGTATCGTCAATGCCAGGTAAATATGAGAAACGTTTTTAAATATATCACATTTATTACCATCCATACCGTTAAAAATATTTGGGATGGCATGAGGGTGGAACTTCTTTGAAAAGTTAGCCATTAATACTCACAATCAATTACTGTACATTATATTTCCTGGTCCGATTGAATATGAAATAACTTCTTTCAATTAATAGCGGGATTCAAAAAATGGCAAAAAGGAGGGAAAATTCAAAAGGTAGGTTGAGATGAAGAGTTGGTGTCCGAGTGGATCGAAGTCACAATAGCTCAACAGCGTATTCAGCCGAAGGTTGTGGGTTCAAATCCCGCACGTGACACTAACTTCTTCATTTCAACCAGCTAGTTTTGGATAGTGGCTATTAAAAAAATAATAAAAGAAAATAAAATTAAAAAAAGGACAACTGAGTTAGCAAAATATGGTTGTTAGGGTCAAACTGTTAAGCAACGCCACCCAATGCCAATCCAATGAAAATTTATACAAAAGATTGTGTTACCCCCATGCCCATTTGCCTGATGTGACGCAACGCCAATCAACTTTATACCAAGCTGAGCAACCAAGTTTTCCACTGTCCAGATTTTCATGGAGCAGCATCGAGCACACTGAAAGATAAAAGAACTGGAGCTTCTGAAGTTTTCATGAATATTTCTGTGACATACACTGTATGTCGCATGGCGTGTGCGTTTTGCCAAACCGATGAATACACCCCACCGGCATGTAACAAGGCATCTGGCATCAAATGTGTCCCACTCAAACTATTATTATTATATTTATATTATTATTATATTGTATATTATGTTAATTTATTTGCTTACTAAACTTGTCCATACTTTTTTATTTACTTTCTTATAAATTTTTATTTCATTCTCTTTATAATGAATTTTTTTTTAAGGCCATTATATGAATTAGAGACCGCATGGTACAAAGACGGAATACTTATTGAAAACACAGGGATAGCACATAGGTTCAATGATCCGTGGAATAGGACACTTTCTCTAGTCAGTGCTAACCTAACGCACACCGGTCAGTATACTTGCAAGGCATGGCTTAAGTCAGGAGGATATCCAGAAGTCACTGTGACAGCTATGGTCACAGTTATAGGTAAGGTTTGTAAATTTATTTAAAATATGCAAATTGTATCATCATTTTGTTTGTTTCAGAACCGCCTTCGTTTGTTATCGGGGCTTTGAGGTCAGAAACTCTAGGAGATTATGGCTCGATGGTGACATTACCTTGTGAAGTGATGGGCATCCCTCCTCCTAATATAACTTGGTATAGGAACGGTGTCAATTTAATGACACTTCGTCAAAAAGACCGGTAAATTTTAAAATTGTAAAAAAGATTTCAATTGATAGTTTTATTTAAATAAATAATTGTATTTCAGCTATGCATTCGAAGAAGATGGCTCATTGGTAATTAAAAAACTTAAAGCCGAAGATACAGGAATGCTTCAGTGTGTTGCTACAAATGAAGGCGGCTCTGATTCTATTGTCACATGGCTAAAAGTAAAAAGTGAGTTACATACCTTGAAATAAAATTATTAATTAAAAATGTTGTTTTTTTTGTTTTTGTTTTTTTGAACGAAATATTTTATGCTTTTTGTCATTCAATATTGTTTCACCTCACAGTTTTTTATACCATAATTTTAAACAAACAAAAATGTTGCAAAAGGATTAGAACTGTTATTTTACCATTTGTGCCAATGTAATATTTTGTGGCAGAGAGGAGGTTGCGAAGATGGGCTGAGAATGTTTTCCGCCTCCGTGGTGCTCACTTCCAAAGGCCACATAGTAAGAGCGAACAATGTCTGTTGTGTAAACTGCTTGCCACCCGAATAATTTTAGTAAATTTACTTTAATATTTATTTTTGAACACTTGAGTGATGCACTGCACGTTTTTGTGTGTGTTAGACAAGCAATATGCAGCTTTGTGAGCATATCTAACAAATAACATTTGATGGGTAAGCGTTTGTTTCCAAATACCCAGATCGTAATAGAAATACCTGTCAAGTAGCAAAAAATTAAAATGTGTACACTTATACACATTGGGGCAAACTGAAATTTGAATTCGTACATTTCTTAACCAACCTATGTGATAATTTTGCACACAATGCAAATTTATCTTTTACCATTACAATATTTTTTTTTTAATAGCAATTTTAACTTTATTTTATTTTATAACATACACATATTAAATTCCTGTCTAAAAACTTTTTTTTTATCAATGACAACACTTCGATGGGCAAGTCTTGAACAAAATATTTGTTGCTTTTTATCAATCAATATTGTTTCAACCTAAAATTTTGTAACTATTCTTAAAAAAAAGTTTGATGTGTTAAAACAAATTTCATAAAGTACTTTCTTTTTATATGCTCTAATCAAACTTTTATAAGTTAATTACTATAAAACTTAGTCCTAGGAAACTTAATAAGTGAATATTATTAAAAAATAGTAATGTTAAAGAAAGTATTGCTTGTAGATCTGTGTGACTAGATTTTTTTAAATCTTAGATTAGCTTATTTATATCTTTTGTTAGATTAGATTGTAATTGCCTGGTAGATTTTCAATGTGACAGTAGTTGTGAGTATTTTTTTTTTTTTTTTTAATATTAAATATGAAATTTTAGTCTTGTTTTCTCAGTGTAATCAACGACACAAGTTAGTTTAAAATTTTCTCAGTACCATATATTGACATATTGTCAAATTTCAGCTTCAGCACCTGTGATGGAGACACCACCCCAAAACACTACAGTGCTCGATGGAAAGGACATCACACTGCTGTGTCGTGTGGCCGGCTCTCCCGTCCCAAACACAACATGGATATATGGAAGTACGTTACTTTTCGCCCCTCATACTTGGCATTTTTAATATTTTTGAAAATTATTTTTAGACAACCAAGTAGTCGGTGTTACTGGTAGGATACAGATTCTAGAAAAAGGAGATCTTCTTATAGCTGCAGTGAAAGAATCTGAAGCAGGAAAGTACACTTGTGTTCGCTCGAATGAAGCAGGGAGAGTTGAAGCCTCTGGATACCTCAGTGTTTTAGGTAATGTTATTTTTAAATAAGCGACAATTCAAAATATGTTTACTTACAATAGTGTTTTATAGTCCGCACACAGATAATCCAGCCCCCTGTTGATACGAAAGTTCTTCTTGGAAATACAGCGACCCTTCAGTGCAAAGTATCCAGTGACCCTACGGTCCCTTACCAGATCGATTGGTTCCATAACAATTTGTAAGTACTTAAATCTATTTTTTTTTCAAAATACATCACTTACATACAATTTTTCAGACCTGTTGGAGTTGGAACCCAGAGGGTAAGAGTCGGAGGTGATGGTATGTTGACGATACAAGCTGTGAGGGCGGCTGATGTTGGGGACTACACATGCATGCTCAGTTCAGCCGGTGGAAATGAAACAAGAACTGCTCGTCTCAGTGTCATTGGTAAGTCCTCCATTTTAAAGGAACCTATAATATTTTAAATTAGTAGTTTGATTATGTAAATACACAAATATTACATTTTTCTAGAACTGCCTTATCCTGTAATGAATGTGAAAGCAACGAGATTTAACCAAAGAGTGGTAAATGTCACCTGGACACCAGCATTTGACGGAAATAGTCCAATAATCAAATATATTGTTCAGAGGAGAGAAGTATCAGATTATGGTAATTTCTTTTGGTTTATCATCTTTCTTATACGTAAATTACTCATTATATATTTTAGGTTTGATTGCTGATCCTTTGCTTAATTGGGTGACTGAGGATGCAAATGTCTCGGCAGACGCTCGTTGGGTTGTTTTGAGCAATTTAAAAGCCGCTGCTTCTTATCAATTTAGAATATCAGCAGTTAATAGTGTCGGTGAAGGATCGCCGTCAGACCCGAGTAATGTCGTTGCCCTGCCACAAGAGCGTAAGTTCTATTTTGCTATCACAACCACTTTCAAAAAAATAAAATAAAATCGTAGAAAGAAATAAAGAACATCATTTTGTTGCACCCAGGGATTAAACGTATGTACAAATTTGCACACTGAAAATTCCCGTTTTTTTATTTTATTTTAAAAAATCCGGGGAAAAATATGCATGGTGTTTTTATAAATACAATTAGATGAGTTTAAACTTCACTTGTTGAATAATAATATTGCATTATATCTGTTTTCAGCACCCTCTGGTCCGCCTCTCGGTTTTGCGGGTTCTGCAAGGTCTTCATCAGAAATAATAACTCAATGGCAGCCGCCGCTCGATGAACATAAAAATGGCCAAATTCTGGGATACATTATTCGTTACAGGCTGTTTGGATACAACCATAGCCCTTGGACCACTCACAACATAACCAATGAAGTATGTTGCCCCTCACTAAACATTATCAGACAAATTTTAAACATCCGGCATTGTTTCAGGCCCAGAGGAATTTCCTTATACAAGATCTCATCACATGGAAAGATTATATATTACAAATTGCTGCATACAACAACAAAGGAATTGGTGTTTTTAGCGATGGAATAAAAATAAAAACTAAAGAAGGAGGTAAGATAGTATAATTTATTTTTAAAATGTTATATTCAAGATAGGTAAAGATTGTTTACTGCTACTAATGTATGTTCAAGGTGTTAAATTTTTTGATTCTTTATTTCAAAGTCCAGGATGTATCTTCTTTTTTTTATTAATCGTAATAAATAATTATAGTTCCTGAGGCACCTCCTGGTAATGTAAGAGTATCAGCACTGAACTCAACTTCGGTCTTTGTCTCTTGGAAACCGCCAAATCCACAAAAAATAAACGGCATCAATCAAGGATACAAATTACAAGCGTACATAGGAGATAAGGTTGTCCATTCAGTCACAGTGCCCCCAAGTTTATTAGACCCATTGGAAGAACAGAAAACCATAATGACTGGACTTGATAAATATGTCGAGTACAACATTACCGTTTTGTGCTTTACCGATCCAGGGGATGGGGTTCAAAGTGAACCTATAACTGTCACAACACATGAAGACGGTAATTTATTGATTTATTCTGACGGTGTACTTTAAACTGACACTTAACGTTTTTATTACAGTGCCTGATGAAGTCAAGGGACTTCAGTTTGAAGATATATCTGACAGAGCTGTAAAAGTAGTTTGGAATCCACCTGTTAAATCCAATGGAATTCTTACTGGTTATGTTTTGACATACAGCATCAAAAACAAACCAAAAACTATGAAAACTGTTGAACTTCCTTCAAATACGACAAGTGTGCGGGTTGAACAACTCCAGGTAACCAAACTACAAACTAACAATGTTAATTTTTTGTACTAAATGAAATCTTATATTTATTTATTTTAGGCTACTACACATTATAAATTTTCCGTAAGTGCAAGGACAAATGTAGGCATAGGTCCTCCGAGAGAAGCTACAATCCAGTCAGGAGTTGAACCTGTTTTACCTTCCCCTCCGACAAAACTCGCTGTAACAAATATAGAACCTTTTTCGGTAGTTTTGCAATTTACGCCTGGTTTTGACGGAAACAGTTCAATAACAAAATGGATCATAGAGGTACTTTTCATCAATTTCATTCAATACTATCCTATTAGCTACAGGGTCTAAAAGTTTTTTTATTTTGTTTTTAATAATTTGTAGGCAAAAACAGCAAGAAATTCAAGTTGGTTTGCAATGAGGGAATTCTGTCAACCCGAAGGGAATACGGTGACAGTAGATGGCCTTACTCCATTCACGGTGTACATGCTTAGGATGATAGCGAGTAATGTAGTGGGTAACTCAGAGCCTTCTTTACCGACAAAAGAGTTCCAGACGATCCAGGCACCTCCAGCACATCCTCCCAGAAATGTCACTGTACGCGCAATGAGCGCAACAGAGTTGAGAGTGAGATGGATTCCATTGCAACAAGTCGAGTGGTTCGGCAATGCAAGAGGATACAACATAACATATTCTGAAATCGGGACAAACATTTTTAAAAGTATATCAATTGAAGATCACACTGCAAACTCACACATATTGAACAATCTCGAAGAATATACTCAATACCAAGTCACTATGAATGCTTTTAACGATGTAGGCACTTCGACCATGAGTCCTCCTGCCTTAGAAAGAACTAGAGAATCTGGTAGGTTATTAATTTTTCATATTTTTTCCACTGGATATAAAATGAATATATGTTTTTTTGTCTAGTTCCTTCATTTGGTCCAATGGATGTTGAAGCAAATACAACTTCATCCACAACGATTGTCGTAAAATGGGGAGATGTGCCTAGAGAACATAGAAATGGGCAAATTGAAGGTTTTAAAGTATTTTATGGAGGAGTGAGAAACCAGCCACCAAAGATCAAAGATATTCCAACAAATAAGACTTTCACTACTACATTAACTGAGCTGAGGAAATTCCAGGTCTATAGCATTCAAGTGTTGGCATATACGCGTTTAGGCGATGGTATATTAAGCACACCTCCTGTAAGGGTTCAAACCTTCGAAGATGGTATGTTTACAATTCTTAATATATATTTATACAGAACTAATGTGGTTGTTTTTGTAGTGCCTGGTGCTCCTTCAAATGTCTCATTTCCTGACGTATCACTTACAATGGCTAGGATCATTTGGGACGAACCGGATGAGCCTAATGGAGAAATCATTGCTTACCGTATCAATTACAGATTACAACATAATACATACGGTGTTCCATCAACATTTAATTTTTCTAGGGAGTTCCCTCCATCAGATCGGACATACAGGTTAGTATATTTTCATGGTAACTTAGACGGCTATTACAATGCAGATTACATACAAGTACGTTTGTTTACAGGGTAACTGAATTGGAACCAGAGCAATACTACATGTTCTCAGTCAGCGCGCAAACCAAACTCGGCTGGGGAAAGTCAGCCAGCGCTGTAGTTTACACCACAAATAACAGAGAGGCACCAGAACCACCTTCAAAACCACAATTATCAAGAAGTCAGTTACAAGCAACGCAAATCACATTTAGCTGGACTCCTGGACGTGATGGTTATGCTCCGCTAAGGTAATTAATCCATCTTAATTGAATTTTGTTGGGTTTTTTTAGACAGAATGTTTTCTGGCATAAGCTAATGAATTTTTTGTGATATTAATTACAATTGACACTTTAGGTACTACACAGTCGAAGTTTCTGAAGGTGTGGGTCCTTGGATGGGTCTCATGGAGCGACTCGATCCCCAGGTCACTTCATTTACCGCCACCAAGCTGAAGCCATTTACGCTCTACAGATTCAGAATTCAAGCCACAAATGACATTGGCCCGAGTGGTTGGAGTCCTGAAAGCGCCCAGGTCCGGACTTTACCCGCTGCACCAAGTAGGGCAGTTTCAGGTGTCAGAGTAGTTCCAATTACAACAAACAGCGTAGAAGTCAACTGGGCCCCCATACCCGCTGCTTTCTGGAGTGGGGATCAACAAACCGGTGGTTACAGGATCATGTTCCAGCCATTAACTGACTTTCCGACTTCACTTCAAGCCACTCCAAAACAAGAAGTCCAAGGAGTTGATGTAATTAATTTATATTAAACATTGTTAATGAAAAATGTTAAAACATGTCTTCTTTCAGTCAAGACAGGTGGTTTTAACCGACTTAATGAGAGATCACAATTATGAAATAGTAGTTGCTGCTTTCAACTCAGAAGGGGTAGGCCCATACAGCACCCCTGTTACAGTTTATGTTGGAGAAGCAGTCCCTACAGGTCAACCTCTTCGTGTGAATGCGACACCCATCTCTCCAACAGAAATCCGTGTCCGGTGGACTCCTCCACAAAGCAGCATGCAAAATGGAGATCTCCTAGGTTATAAAGTAAGGAATTGTACTGGCATGCTTTTTTAAATTGGTATGATTAATAATTTCTTTTTTTCAGATTTTTTATCTCATGGTCGAGTCACCTCAGGATTTAGGGCCTGATGAAAAAATAGAAGAGGAGACAGAAGTCGTCCCTGCGACATACAACTCTCACAGTTTAGTTTTTCTAGACAAATACACAAAGTACAAAATACAAATTTTGGCATTCAATCCAGCTGGCGATGGTCCAAGATCAACACCCATAACTGTCAGGACCCATCAGGTATAAAAAAAATTCCTTAAAAACCTATTATAATATGAACTAACGAAAATTCAAAGCACACGCACACGTACGCGTGCAGACACTCTCACACACACACACACGCGCGAGCGCACAGAGAGAGAGAGAGAGAGAGGAGAGAGTGCTGTGTCCGTAGAATTCAACGCCAGATGCTCCTTTGAATGATAAAAGGATTCCAAACGATTTCATTTGAGGTAGCATGCCTTATTGCAAGAATAATCCCAATAGATATCCAACTCAACAACATGGTGGAATATCATAACGCTAGGAATAAAAATCCCGCAATTAGACCAGAGTTTCCTAAATATGAGGAAAGACCACTGGAAACATAACTACATCCCCCCGTGAAACAAAGTGTTGCATGAAGACGAGATGCCCACAACAGTCAACATTTACACAGATGGCTGTCGTATCCAAGACCAAATTGGATGTGCCTTTGTGGTTGGACCAAAGGTCACATTGGAACACTGGGCAATGAGGAAGTTGGATGTGAAGACTAAATAAATAGAAAGAGACTTACAAATGGAACCAAAATTTAACCTCGTATCTTCCTCTTATAAACGTACCAAAACAGAGGGATGTGGACTGGCACAACACAGAAAATGGATCTTATACCAAAAAGTTCTCCTCAATCGTCAAATCCCATTTGGTGGTGGAATTGCCAATTAATTAAAAAGCTACCCAGGCTATAAGCAGACATGGCAAAAATGCGGCGTACTTGGCGAGGTCTCACATCCAAAAAAGCAATCATTGAAAATTTTTATCTGGGAACATATCATTCAGGATTGTACCATTTTCCAAACACAAAGGAGAAACATAAATGTAGTTTTTCTTCAGGGAGAAGCATGGCCAGCATCACTCGAAGTTTTAGTTAAACTTGAAGTAGTTTGAACTTAAACAATATAAACTTTAACTTAATTTGACACATTTCAATTCTGTTTACTTTGTTTCCTGTTTCTGAACAATTTCTAGGTTAGTTATTGTGCTGTCAGTTTATTGTGTAAAAATTATTACAGATTATTAGTTCTATAGGATGAAAATAATTTTGTTAATGATCTGTAATTACTTTATGGGAGCAAATCGAATAAATTCGGAATGTTGAGGAAAAAGCACACAAACACGCACACAAATAAACTATTATGTACTACTAAAAATGAAAATTGTTGTCACATTATTTTTTCACATTTTATGTTTATTACAACTGAATATTAAAATTAAACTGTGTGTTTTAAATTTTTTCAGGGTCTTCCTGGGCCTCCGAGAAATCTTGAATTTACTGAAATAACAATGACAAGTCTCATCGTTTCATGGGACCCTCCTAAGAAACGCAACGGTGAACTGATAGGTTATATAGTCACATATGAAACAGCAGAACAAAATGACCGTAAGTTATAAATTGAATTGAGGGAAGAACCGACCAAATGAAATAATTAAAATATATTATTTCAGGATTTAGCAAGCAAGTAAAGCAGAAGGTGTCCGAGCCAAAACTAGAAGTGCAGACGCTTGAAGAGGAAGTGTCCTACACGTTCACCGTACGCGCTGAAACAATTGATTACGGCCCTCCCATCAGAGCTAATGTGACGACCGGACCTCAAGAGGGATCTCCAAGCACACCCCGTGCATTTACTGTTGCCAAGACAGTCACAAATGTAGAAATGCACTGGTCAAACACTGCTTCTGGAAAAGGGCCTATTCTTGGATACTACATCCAAAGCAAAAGAAAAGGTAATATTTACCAACGTTGTATTACAATTATTTTTATTTTCTTTGTAATTTTTAAATGTTTCATTTTATTTCTTTTTTTCTTTTTTTATAACAAATTGATAATTTTTTAGGAGGTATAACTTGGAATTGGTGTAAGTTTTTCCTTTTTTTTTTTTTTTTTGCTGTTTGTAAATTGTCACAACTCAAATCATGTAATGTACTAACAATGTTCACAGTATGTTAATTTGAGCTAACAAATGGATTGGTTGTTAATATAATGTAATATATTGTTATTAAAAAGCTTTTTCATTAATTTGAACATTTTGTCAGTTGTTCATTGAATCATAAAGGTTTATAACTTTAAAAAATTAACATACTTATCGGATCGCCTAGAACAATCCTTTTATCAAAACGTCTAAATTTCTATATTAAATTTTCATTTTAGGCATTGTCTACAATAAAAAAAAATCATTAATAACAAAGCTATAAATGCTAGCGCTTTGTCATTGTTTTGATATTTCTTTCTTATATTGAAGATTACATATGATTCTTGACACATTTTCTTCTGTCGTTAAATTTCAACAACAAACATTAAATCATTTCATCTGACGAAATCATTTCAGAAACATTATCAGTTGTGAAACTAATTGCAAAATTATTAACTACGATCAACAGAGCATGGTGTTATCATTCAACTGTTGCTTCAAAATACAACATATATACAGTAAAACTAATTATACAAACTTTTATATGCACTTAGTTGTAAAACTAAGTATACAAACAAACGTTGACCTCCAGCACTGTGACAAAAAAAAAGTTAAAAGGAGTTTGGGAAATATTTTTAATTTAAAACTCAAAATTGGTTAGATCTGAGGACCGAATTCATTTCAACATGATTTTTATTATTTTAAGTAATTATTAAACAAATGTTTATTTCAATTTTTATAAGGGACTTGTATCATATTTTTTATTTGTTATTGTTGTAATATGAATTGTTTAATTACTGTTGTATATATTCGTGTGAGTAGAATTAACTTCAATATTTGTAGCTATGAGTAAATATAATTTGTTTTTAACACTTTGATACTCGATCACTTAGTATGTGTGTACTGCTTTTTTAAAGAAATGATATTTTGTATTTTGTAGTGTTAATAACGAGTGGAATTAGATATTTAGCTGTAAAATGGTGTTCATTTATAAACATAGACATGGGGGTCTTTGATTATAAACTGTTATCCTGATACTTTTTTTTAGAACTCTTATTGACCTCTAATTGTCACTGTTTCTGAACTTTGTTTAATGTGTATATAATATATTTTCGTCAATGACTTTTAATCAAACATTTTTTACCATAATTTAAATTTTACAGATGACACTAGGTGGACAACTGTGACAAGGACTGGAAATGGGCCACTGCAGGAATTTAGCGTCTCTTACCAAAATCTTTTACCATCAACATTTTACAATTTCCGTTTAATAGCTTACAACAAATTCGGCATCAGTTATCCAGCTTATTCTGATGACGCTGTAAGTACTTTATTTATTTACATATTTGATTTTTAAAATTTAAATCAATTGTTTTCCTCGTAGGTTTTAACTCCATCAAAGCTTTACCTCGAGTATGGCTACCTACAGATGAAGCCTTTTTACAGGCAGACGTGGTTTATGGTAGTTGTGGCAGCAAGCTCGATAATAATAATCATAATGGTCGTCGCCGTTCTCTGCGTAAAAAGCAAGAGTTATAAATACAAACGTAAGTGTTTCCTTGCATATCTTTAAATAGTACTATCTTAAAAGGTTGCTTTGTTCTGTTTTTTCCAGAAGAAGCACAGAAGACTCTTGAAGAATCCATGGCAATGGATATCAACGACAGACAAGAGCTAGCAATGGAAGTGTACCGGGGTAATAAGCGAAACGGCACCCTTGGCAGGTCCCAACCACCAATGCTTCCAAAACCCCCTCCTCGACCGTCTCCCGCTTCGGTTGCCTATCACAGTGATGATGAAAGTCTTAAAGCTTACGATGAAAACCCTGATGATAGCAGCCTGACGGAAAAACCATCTGAGATAAGTTCTACTGATTCACAGGTAAAATAATTTCATTTTTAACATTTTCCATTGCAAAATCTAATTATTTTTGGGCTGAATGAATTTTTATGTAATAATTTATATATTGTCCTGAGGGATAAAGTAGGAAATAATTAGAATTTTATTCAAATCAGTCGATATAAATTAACTAATTTTGTGTAATTTATTCCATTGTTTTAAAAGTTATATTTCAATTTCAGGGATCTGAAAGTGAAAATGAAAGTGTAAGGTCAGATCCTCATAGTTTCGTCAACCATTATGCGAACGTAAACGATTCGCTCAGGCAGTCCTGGAAGAGACAGAAACCCGTCAGGAATTACTCCAGCTACACAGACTCGGAGCCTGAGGGCAGTGCCGTTATGAGCTTAAATGGTGGACAAATCATCATGAACAACATGGCCAGGTCAAGAGCACCACTACCCGGCTTCTCGTCATTTGTATAATACCCACTCGGTAAGGTGGAAGAAGAAGAGCCAGAGAGTCAAGCTGACATCATCGACGACATCGGAAATGTCGGAACACGATTTTAAACATACGTGGCTCTTAATTTTTTCCACTTTACCATAAAATTGAAACAAAATCAAACCTGTGGACAGATATTTTCAAAATCAAGCAGTGAGAAATAGACTCATTACTATCAAAAAATAAAGGCAGCTAGAGTGCACATGGTTTATGAACTGACAATGTATTCCAATTTGCTGATTGGTGCAAAAATTATCAAAATAATCTTTCCACCTCCCAAAAAGAAATGGGCCAAATACTAATGTAATTTTGTTAATGTCAACATTTTTGTTGAATTAAATTAATATAAAATTATTTTTTAAGCAAGTACTGTGATAATGGTTTTATCTTGCTTTAAAGTTGACTGTTGTATTTATTATTTTAAGCGAATTAAAGACTTTGTTCAGACTTGTCTAAAGCTATCTCAAAAATAAAATAATTTAATAGATACATTGTTTAGAATATTTTATTAAAACACAAACTCTCATTTAGTTATAAATGTAAAGTTGTACTCAAAAATTCTGACTCTTTGAGTTACAATATTTAATCTACATTATAAAAAATAATAAAAAATATAAAACTACTTAAATGCCATGTTTATTTAATATTACTTTATTATTAGAAATGAATGTACAATCTTTAAATTGTAAATAAAATATTCATGTAGACGTTACTTGTACATATTACCATAATTAAAAATGTCTTGAATGTTTATAATTTTAAATATTAAAGTGTTATTTAGTTTAAAAATGTTTAGATATTAGATGAGACATTGTTCTCTACTTTTGGAATTTACTATTTGTAAATATAGTTTTTAAAAATCGAAACACAAATTCTGAAAAGAGTAGAGCCCTGTTACTGTCTTTCTTATTATATTTAAATTTTTTATTGTATAATAATGTTCACATTAAAGGATGGCTTATTATCCTGTTGTACTGATGAAACTTTGCAATTTATAATTTTCTGTACAAAAATAAATTAGAACAATTTTTTGATACATTATGCCTTGTTTATTTGACAAGTTTCCATTTATTACAAACAAAAACCAAAAGCAATGTACCTAAAATATCAGCAGTCAAGACTACAGAATTTTTATTTCAATTATATATGTATTATTTATGGGCGGACCATTAAGCAGTCGTTACCAGCCCTCTGAGCTTTAAAGAAAAATCTTTCTTTTTTTCTTTTATTTTGTGCATCTTTGTCACTTACACCATCATATTTTGTCTCTGGTTTTCTTAGCAAGTTAACCTCTAGAAGGTACCTCAGGTTGTCAAAAGACTATTACTTTATTACTCTAATATAAAAGACTGTAATAAAAAAAACAAGAAAAAACATAAACACATAACGATTTTCACACTTACCTGAGAGCCCTGCTTCCTGCTTAAACCCAAAGAGCCAGCAAACACACCATAGCCTCCCAGAGAGAAAGCCAGAGCGCACATCTTGCATCGTGGTACTGTATATTCCGACAACTCCGATATCCTGTCACATCCAAAAACAGGACTCCTGGTCACATTCACTCCCCTCCCATGATATTCCTCGGAGTGGGTTTAAATCCTCCATCCATAAGTAACTTTCACTCTCCATGTAACAACATTCTCACCTCAGAGTGCTCGATATTTCTCAGGGTGGGGGATAATCCCCTCTTTCACACTAATAATTTAAATTCACACCATAACACATAAACACCTATTACATACATAAAAATTCTTATAGCCCTGAGGTATTGAAAAAGTGATACATGCCCTCTGCCATAAGATAGAGAACATCAGGAACTCTTTAGTCACTGCTTTGTTGCTTTAGGCTTCTAGTTTCTACATTGTAAGAGATGCTCAATGCTTAATCTTTACATAATGTTAGTCTCTTTCCCACGAGCAGGTGCATCCGTAGAGGCTTTTCTCTTGAATTGTGAGGCTACACTGAGCGAATCCGTGCATTATAAATGTTTTTTGTATACAAGGCAATACTATTTTTTCATTGTTTTCTTTGTATTACGTTCAGTGCGAGGGATATAGCATCTGCATTGTACATGTTTGTTGTTGGGAGAAGGGACTTCTTTTACCTGCCCTCTTATTTCAATTAATTATAACAGAAATACATAAGATTCAGATCAACCACTGGAGATGGTTACAAACCTGGCCAACACACTCTTTTAACCTTTTTTATTGTCAGAATATTACATTGTCATGTTAGCACAGAGATTTGTACATTACAAATGCTTCAAACTGCCACAACTATATAGCAGGAGAGTTGACAATTTGAAAAAAATCAAATTTTCAGATATTTTAAGTATAACTTGTATAAAGGCATTTCTGCTAGGAACAGCACAAAGTTTTGGATTTTTGTTTGGATCAACGTTAACCATTTGCAGTTTGGTATTAAACTGATTTTCATTAAGATTGTAATTCTTCTATGAAATACACAGAGTGGGGTGCTATAATTTTTAAAGTTTTGTCATGTGCAGTTATGTTGTTACATAAATTGTAATTATTTTTAGTCATCTTAAATATTTCTTTCCTTGATTACCAAAATAATGAGAATTTATATACCAAAATCCATCGTATAATAAATCAACTTAAAGATAGAAATCTATTTTGGGTATTAAGATCATCATTCATTAAAATCAACCCACTAGTTATGCTGATGATGAAGCTAATCTGATGGATTCAAAATCACAAAGAATCTTACTGAAATATAAATTTCCTGGATCCTGGCCAATTAATTCTAATTAGTTTGAAGTGTCAGTTGTATGTAAACTGTAGCAAACTTATAGAAGAACTGACAAAATAACAAAAGTACAACTGAAAATGGCAATTTCATTCTTTTTCAAGGGAGAACCAGGTCTGACAGATTAATATTGAAAAATGTTAAATATCAGCATCAAATTGCAACACTATTTTTTCACTCTTTTTCAAGGGATAACCAGGTCATAGATTAACATTCAAAACCGTTAAATATCAGAATTAAACAATCAGCCTCAAACTACCAAACTTTACCTTTGCAGTCTGTGTACCTTTAGATAAAGTTGTAGATAATGGTAAAATAAAATCTATAGTAAAGCCAGCCTTAGGTTTTTTCTCTCTCTCTCACCGTTTTGCTTCTGTGTGAGAGAGTATTATAAATTTTCCATGATTTGAGTAATAATACAAACATGTGAGACAATGTGAAGCATATTGTGGCATAAAGTTGTTTTATATATATTGTTTTATTTATCAAATTTAGAATTTGCCTCAGTTTATGTGTCTAAAACAACTGAAATTTAGTAAATTGCAAAGTATTGCACATTTTTGGGGAAAATAATTTTACAGTTGTGATGTCTTCTTAGGAATTATGACTTCATTCATTTGTTGAGTTCATGTTAAGTTGTACTTATGTCAATTTTATTCAACTGCCAAACTTGAGTCTTGATTATTATTGTTCAAATGAACTTCAAAACAAGCCAAAGGCTTCAAATAAAAACAAACTGCAAAATTATATGGAACAGGAGTTGAAAAACAGACGCCATGTGTACAATGATAATGGTTTCCGTTAGCAACGTCTTATGTTATTGATTCAATACAAGTTCTTTTATGCATTTACAGAGGTTACTTTAGCTTCTTTATTAGTTTGTTGTAAATTCAGTTGATTTTGACTGTTAAACGTTTCAACGGGAGCATGAGCAAAGAAGAAGACCAACGAAGCAAAAAGTTGAAAGATGTCGGAACAGAAGTCCTGAGGCTTCTGAAGGGTGAACAGCAGGCGGTGGAGAAAGTGAGGGTCCAAGCTGAGGTGTACAAGGTCCAGAAGTTAGCCACACAATTTCTGGACAAACTGACCTTCACGGTAACGATCATGGTAATCCGACGGCAGATTAAAAAATAAAAATCTTCGATACTGTTTCAGATGTGCTTACCTCAACTGATCGGGTTGAGTTTCAAGATGATCGCAATGCACGTAACATACCAGGAATTGATGTTCATCAAGAACACGATGAGGAACATCAGCTTAAAGGGTTGTTCGATAATGGGCGGCGAAGATCACTACGGTGCAGGTCGGAAGAGCCACTTCGTCACGGCTTCATCCGCTAGCAGCATCGAGAAGTTTTACGCCAATTACCCGGTGCACAAGGAAAACATCACCAACAAGTCAATTGAAGATTTATGGATCTGTGCCGATATGCTTTACAACAAGCCAGAAGTGCAGAAGCTCTGCACCGAAAATATGCTTTCTCAGGTGAGAATATTTTGACGACTGTTTAAAATTGACACATGTTTAAAATAAGAAAGCATTGCCTATGAACCATTTTAGCTCTTGGTAAAAATATTCCAGTTAACATAAAAAAATACTCCTGTCAGCATGATAGCGTACGGTACATTCACCTACATCAGTTCGATTTCTGACTTTTCTACTCTTCCCATAGTTACTTGAAAGAACTAGTAATAATATGACAAATAATAGTAGTAATCTAAAATAGGCAGCTGACTGATATTGAAAAAGACAATGGGAGAAACTCTTCTTTCTTCAAACGGACCGAAGACTTTTAATTTTATCAAACAGTAGACAACTAGTACAATAGTAAAATTAGTATAAATCTGACCGCAATGTATGGTTTAGCAAAGGCATAGTTAACCCTATCGTTTACGATTCATTTAAAAAAATATCAATGATCGAAGATAATCCTGCTAAAATGATAAACATTTCTTGGTTATGTACAAAATTCGCGTACCAGTGGCAAAGCCAATCTGTAATAATATTTATTGGTCTGTTTGACCAAATTACTTATTTCAATTAATTAACATTTTTATGTAAGGTATTAGTTGAAATGAAAAAACCGAAGGTCGTGAGTTCGAATCCCGCTCGTGACACTAACTTTTTCATTTCAATCAAACCTTACATAAAAAGGTTAATTAATTGAAAGAAGTAATAATAATATTAAGCGAGACCAGTCGGACCTAGAATTGAGGTGAAATAATCACTGAAAACGCAGCAATAAAACTATTCTGTTTGATCATCTTTTCAAGGCCTATACATTTTTTTTAAATCTGAAAGTTGAATCTTATCTAGAACGATAACCACTAAATTTTTTCAAATCATACCTACCCTTTATGATTTCATACCTTCATGTTTATTTGGTCGTATAGACGTTTTTTGTGCCACAGCGAGTGCAACATCTATCTATAGTACATAGTAATGTAAAGCGACATTGATCAGACCCCGACATTGCACACATCTTCAAATTGGTTTAAGCACCCCAAAAAATTGGGGTCATGAGAGGAAAGTATGTTTATATGTTTGCGACTTTACAAGTTAACATCAATCGTAGTCTTAAGTTAACATGCTAAGTTGTTAAGCTAAACATTTCCCGCGGCAGTTGCCAGATAATGTCAAAGAGCTCATAAACTGCCTGGAAAACGTGTTCGAGGTAATATTGCTGATGATGTTCAAAAGTCCCAAAGAAGAAAACGATAGGGCTGAAACAATGGCAAGGAAATACCTGACGACGAGCCAACTCGGAAACGAAATATTTCAGCTCACGACAAAAATCAGGCCCCGAGTTTACAACAACGCCAACGAACTGCAAGCCGGCTGGAAGAGGATCGAAGGCCTCGAAATGGAAAAAAACGCTTTACAGTCATTTTGTAAAAAAGCGATGGAAAAATTACGGTATGGCTTCCAGCACTAGGATGCAGGGTACGACCGGGATGTTGGGTCACGGATTGTACCAATTTTTTTGGGTGATTTTAAACTCGAAAGTATAGAACACATATAGGCCATTTATTGTGTATAGGCTCTGGTTTCGCCGAAAACATTTTTTAAATGTGTGGTATTTTGACAGTTATTCAATGATTATTCGGAGATCGTGAGATGCGCTCTGGTGTGACGTAGGTTTTAAAAAAAACATTTTCTTTATCGTGCCAACGTTTCGATCTTTATTGAGATCATCTTCAGGACCTGGGATTTATAAACATTGTTTGAATTTTACAAATACCTGTAGTATTTGGAAAAAAATATTATGAATTTATACAATGCTAAAAAAATTTAGATTTAAAAAAAATTTGAATTTATACAATGCTAGAAAATTTTAGATTTTAAAAAAGAATGAATTTATGCCATGCTAGAAAATTTTAGATTAAAAAAATACTTTACGAATACTTTTACTTACTTTAAATACGAATACTTTGATTGAATCTAAAAAAATTTCTAGCATTGTATAAATTCATAATTTTTTCCACATCCTACATGTATTTGTAAAATTCAAACAATGTTTATAAATTCCAAGCCCTGAAGATGATCTTAATAAAGATCGAAACGTTGGCACGATAAAGAAAATATTTTTCTAAAACTACTCACACCAGACCGCATCTCAGGATCTCCGAATAAACATTTTTTAAAGTTGAAATTTTAAGTTTTTTTTATATTTTTATATAAACTTATAATTCGTCTTTCTCCTTGCTCACATCAACTATGTGAGCATATCATTTTACAGCATATTTATGTAGATTGCAATAAAAATATAGTAAAACTATCAAAGTTTATCAATAACCAAAACATTTCCACAAACCAAATATTTTTCAAGCAAACTAAGTCATAAATTTTTTTTCGTGAAACTTATAGGAAATTGCGTTTTAGCACCTCTAGAGAAGAGAATAAGTAGCTTTTAAACGACCTATGTACCATAAAAATATATAAAAGATTTGGATAGTAAAACACACAAAATAGCAAAATTATTTACTAAAAATTAACCTCGTTTTGTTTATGGAAATAATAGTCAATTTTAATGTTTGATACAGTTATAAAATGCACTTGACAATTCCTTTAAAAGGAATTATCAACCATGAAAATCGGTTTACTAGCTTTTGAGAAAAATTATGTTAGAGCTTTGCTCTAGGAATGCAGTAACGCAGAAATCATCGAAATAATCAATCAAAAAATTAATTTACACCGAATTCCGCGAAAATCTGTATCTTGGGGTTTTAAAACGCTAGAATCATGACGATGAGGTCAAATCTAAGTTTTGAACATATTCTGACCTACTTTGCTTACAGAATGTTTGTTAAAATGTTTTTTTTTAAAACAGAATTTTGTTGATTTATCTTTTTAAATCATGCCAAATTAGAATATTCTTTGTCATTTTTGTTTTTATGTTAACCAACAATGAAATTAATACACGAAAAATAATATTTTCTGTATCATAAATAACGATTTATGTTCATTTAATTGCGACAAACATAGTTGATTTGATCAAGTAGAACGGCGAAATAAAAATATTAAAAAACGTAAAGTTTAAACTTTCAAAACAAAAAAATGTACAAAACCAGAGCCTATTCACAAGACGGGCGGATACGTGCCCGATATTTTGGAATGTAGAATCACCAAAAAAAAGTTTAGTCCATTCCGTCACCCACCAACCTGGTCGTCCCCTTGTTAGACGTGGGCTAATCTGCTGTTAAAACCTTTTCAGATTAGAAGCCAATAACAAAATGGAATGGGACTGGAAAGTGAGCGAACGTAAACAGGAAAAAGCGAACGCGATAAAAGAAGATATAGAAAACCAGTACGCATCGGCTAAACAGGAACACATAAAAATTGAAAAAGAGCTCAGAGAGAAAGAGTAATTTCAAAACTTATAGATTTAAAAAGGATAGATCTAATGAAAAGTAACTTCCAGGCAGAGGATACAAAGGATTGTCACCGGAGTCGTTTCGAATTACGAAAAGGAATTGAAAAAACGCCAAAAAGTGGTGGACAAATTGTCGTCTGATTTCGAAGAACTCATGGCCAACAAGGAAAAATTAAAAGTCCGTTAAATTAAACCCTTTACCGATTCGAATTAGAAAGTTTTTAATATTGATAACTTTCAGGAAATCTTTGACAACCAAAGTACGCGATTTTACACTTTGATGAAAGAGAAATCGCGGTACGAAGCAAAAGTCCGACGGGAGAAGCTGTTGGAGCTAAAGAGAAACATCGCGGCGAGGAAAATACAAAGATATTTCAGGATGTATCGAACTTTCATGAATGCTCACTCAAAGAAGTCAAAGAAGTCTAAGAGGAGAGCGAAATAAAAGCCTAAAAGTTAGCATAAATAAATCTTAAGTCAGGCCGATATGTCTTCATCCATACTTTCAAATTAAAACAGTATAAAAAAATTAAAAATGTCCTTCATTTTGTCCATTAGAACAACATAAACACATTTACAATATCTACTTATAAGATTTCATTCATTGTCAATGGCTGTCTGCGATCACTTCAAAACAGTGCTTGAAGGATGCTGAAGTTAGGAAAACATTTCGATTCCTCAAAAAAGAAATGATACGTTTTTACTGTGATCATATATTTTACTAATTGACAGAAATATTCTAAGTAAAGGTTAACATTTTATTAAAGATTGGTCTGAGCTTAATGATTTTTAAGAAGTTTGATAGTTCTAATTCTTCTCCTCTCGGTCATTTAAGCTTCGGAAATTCGTCTGTCTTGTCCACTGGAAATGATGTGATGCCGAACTATACAACTGCTGACAGATTTTCAACTCGTAGAATCAAACTATACAATCTTCCTTTTGATACATGGACTGTAGGGTTAAAAGGGTGGGTTTTCTCAGCTCCCTCCACACGTCAGGAACTGCATTTGGAAGCTGGAAGTGCTTATAGCCGAGGTGCTCCTCAAAATGCTCCGGAACCCGAAGGCCGAGGACGAAGGTGAGGAGGGTTTGGCCGAGAAGTTCACGCGATGTGAAAATCTGCCCGAGGAAATATCCGAGGTGGTGTCAGAGATCCGCCCGACCGTTGAAAACAACGCGGTCGAGGTACAGCGAGGCTGGCAGCAGATTTCCGCCCTGGAAAAGCAGAAGGAAAAGCTGAAAGTCTTCTGCCGCAATTCGATGCTCAAACACGCGTAAGTGTAATATTTCACCACATTCTTACGTTCACTTCTTCTTTCTAATAAGATTAATATTTTAGTAAAGAAATGGAAACGAAGATGGCTGCTGATAGAAAAGCAAGCGAGAAGAAGCAGGAAGTTATTTTAAGTGCAGTTAATGAAATTAAAAACAAACACGAACGGACGAGGGATGAAAATCTGAAAAAAGAAAAAGACCTTAGGAATGAAAGGTAAACACCATATTTTAACGGACAAAACCCTTAAAGAAATAGTGAGAGAGAATGTGTATGTGTGTGTGTGTGAGAGAGAGTGAAAGAGAAATGTGGAAATCCTACTAGGGAGGAAGATAAGAAGGTATGAAATTCATAGAATGTAATTGAATGACAGCAAGAATGACTTGTGTGAGTGTGTGTGTGTGTGTGTGTGTGTGTGAGAGAGAAAGAGGAAGACTGACAGATACAAAGACAAACAGAACGACGGAGAAAGGGGCAGGCAGATAGACAGACAGAGGGAGAGAGTGAGAGACAGTCAGACAGGGAAAGAGGCAGGCAGATAGATAAACAAAGGCAGAGAGAAGGAGAGAGAGAGAGGGAGAGAGAGAGAGAGAGAGAGAGAGAGAGAGAGAGGGAGGGAGTGAGAGAGAGAGAGAGAGGGAGGGAGTGAGAGAGAATCTTGACATATGAATCGATAAAACAAAACTCTTTCAGAAATAAAATAGATGAAAAGCTTAAGGAAATCATAAACCAGTACAATAAAGATATGAAAAAAAAAGAAATCATCCTGGATAAACTAATGTGCAGTTACGAAAAAGAGACGGCAACGCTCAACGAGCTTACGGTGAGCTTTTATTTCGCTTGTTTTTCGAAAAGGCAAGCGCCGGACAACCTGAAGGCGAATATATTAAATATATTTTTTAAGGCGGTATTCGAGGAACAAAAGGCGAGGTACGATGAGCTGATGCAGGAAAAAGCCGACTATGAACGGTCGGTCTGGGACGCCAAATTGTACGAGGTGCAGAAGAAAATCGCCGCTAGGAAGATTCAGAGGTTCTACAGATCCTACTTGGCCATCATGTTGGCCCACGGCAAAAGGGGAAAAAGAGGAAGAGGGAAAAGGAGGAAATAACGGAACTGATCATTCCCTACTACTAAATCACTTATTACTCGATTTAGTTGATCAAAAAATGTTGTTTTGTAGCAATTTGTTCTGATCATGATATACATACATTGTTCGTTTTTATGAACAAACTATCATTATTTGAACAAAACCATTATGAGTGCAAGTTTTTAGCTTTTTATTTAAAAAATCCTGCAGTTTTCCCATAGTCATGACCGTCATAATAACAAACAAGAAGCTGTCCATCAACAGCTGAATTGATTGTTACGGTTACTTCACTACATTTTAAATATTTTAAAAATCCATTAGATGTCGTGGTCCGATTGACCGAAAACGTTTTTCAATTAATTAATCTTTATATAACGTATTGATTGAGATAAAAAAGCCAGTGTCGCGAGCAGGATTCGAACCCACGACCCTCGGCTAAATACGCCGCTGCTCTACCACATGAGCTATCGTGACTTCAACCTACCTTCGAATTTTCTCTCCTTTTTGCCATTTTTCAAATGTCGTGTAATCTATTCGATTACAACATTTAAAAAATGTTATCTGTCGCATACGTAAGCTGTAGATGAGAAAGTTGTGTCGTCTGTTAAGGCAGGTCTTTCTCGTCTTTATCATCCGTAGAAAACTTTTTTTCAGCAAGTAAGTTTTCCCTTAAAATCAATTAATCACAGGCAATTATTTATAAATCCCCCCAAAAAAATATAAACTGATCGTGTAAAAAAACTAATAAACTGACCTGAGAAATAAATATTTGTCATTAATTAATCTATATATGTTTAGAAGTCATAAGTGACCATGTTAATTATTTCAATTAATTATACTTTCCATCTCACACAAGACCTTAGATAAAAAGTATAATTAATTTGTCATTAGTTTCCAATTAATCTTTAAGTAAGGTATTGGTCGAGATAAAAAAGTCAGTGCCACGAGCGGGATTCGAACCCACGACCTTTGGCTTAGCCGTAACCCAAGGTCCTGGGTTCGAATCCCACTTGTGGCACTGACTTTTTTATCTCGACCAATACCTTACTTAAAGATTAAATAATTGAAAAGAATTTAATTAGTCAATCGGACGACGAAACCTAATCGATTTAATGTTATAAGTGTCAATTGGAGAAGGAGGTACAATAAACACTTGTGTACTTCAGTTATTGTTATTTCCGATCTAATACTCGTCTGACTTTATACATTATGCTAAATTTACAACGTTAAAACAATATACTAAATTTAAGGAACGTTTTCGATTACCTACATTCGTTTTATTTATTTCTAACAGCCAAAGTAGCGCTTTTCCAACACTAGTTAAACCATTTGCCTATAAAAGGACTACAAAGTGTCTACAAAAATACATATTAGCCTATTTTATTTCTAGAAATTCGACAACGTATTTCAGGAAGAACAAAAATGAATTTTTCCTTGAGGATCGGAGAAAACTCGAGTTTCAACATTTCTTAAAAATTAAAAAAAATCTCCCTAATTTTTATGTACAATTCCTTAATATTAAAACGTTATCACAATGATTATAACTTTTTTTTGTAAAAATTTAAAGTTTAATAGTCATGAACTGTTATTGCACTCTTGGTCTGAGGTTTCTTGAGATCCGTCTTGCGAGGCAGTCTCTTGGCTGTAGTAGGAATTGTCGTGGTATCCAATGCTGAAGGAGTCGGAGACTTCGTTGGACGCGAGGGCGGCCTGGAGCACTTCCATCAGCTGGAGTCTGGCCCGCAGGTTGACGTGGTCCGGCAGTCGTTCCATGATCGGCAGCAGCGACAGGAGGAACATCCTGTTTCCCATCCTGTCGCCTTGCAGCTCGTCCCGAGGGTAGCCCATGACGCCCAGGTTGAGTGTGTCTGCCAATGCTTGCCTCTCCTGGATTTCGTTGAACTCGAACCTAGGCGGTTTCCATTGGTTCTTCCTTGGGCTTTTCAGGTTCACCTCGCCGCTTACTGGGCTTAAATCTTCCTCTTGTTTAATAGATGTGTACGACGGTAAGTACCTGCAAAATAAGATTTTAAGAATTATAAAAAAATAGCTCTATTCTGTTCAGCTTCAAATCTATGGTATTCTAAAGTCTTTTGTCGTTTATTTAACCATTTAAAACACTTTTCAGAAAGAAATGCATAAATTGGGCATTGTTGGGTGAAGCAGTCGATATTAAAAAACTGCATACATAATTTTTTTTGTTTCCTTCGCTGGTTCCCCGTGTTGGCGGTGTGGCGCGGCTGACTTCTGGCGAGGCCCATACGGGGCCTCGGGTGCTGGTCAGTCTTGGGCTGGATTGAGGGGTGCCTCCCCGGACTCTGAGATCAAGGAATCTCCAGCGAGCTTGGAGGAGGGGTCGATGTCTAGTGACCATAAAATAAAGCCCTGCGCACAATATTAAGATTAAAAGCATCAGCTGGGAGAGATTCGTGGGGTTCCGTTCTTTCCAAGTCTGGGGCTGCCACTGCTCCGGGGTTTGCGGGGCTTCGCTCTGATGGGACCGGGCTGCACCGTTTACTAGTATAGACTCAAGGCTTAATGACCAATAAGGTCGCAGCCTTTATTTAATAAATAAAAAGTATTTATTTGTAGATTTTTGAAGAGATTGAATTCTGTTCGCCTGTGTTATGCTGATGATGAATACTAGGGTATGGGGGTTTTCGCTCCCCAGGCACTGCAGCTTTCTGGCTAATTGAACTTAACTAGTTCCCTAGTTCAGTGTAACCGACTCAACCCTTCTCTTAAGAAGTAATAGGTAATTGCAGTTGTTGCAATTTCATTCCCTGGGTTTTCTTTGTATCCCAGTTTATGTCTCCATTGAGCGGTTGTTTCGCATTCGAAGATGATATGACTGGCTGTTGGTGGCCCATGTTGTATAGATGTTTTCCTATCGTCACTCCTCTGAGTTTGGCTCTCTCTAAGCAGTAGTGGGTTTGCCAGTCTTCGTAAGTGTTGTTTTAGCACAAGTTTACTGTGTCTAGCACCCCTAGAGTTTATCTATTATTTCTACTGTGTGGTGTTTAGTGACCATTAGTTATTGATATGAGATCATCAACATTTTCTTTATCGTGCCAACGTTTCGATCTTTATTGAAATCATCTTCAGGCCCTGGGATTTATAAACATTGTTTAAATTATACAAATACATGCAGGATGTGAAAAAAATTAATGAATACAATGCTAGAAATTTTAGATTCAAAGTATTTGTATATCTCATTGGCACTCTCAACACGACAAACAATAATGACACATCTATACAGAAAACAAACACTTTGAGTGAATCTAAAATTTCTAGCACAGAGCATTATGAAGGACATCGCCAACAATGAAAAGAAACTTGCATCGGCTATCAATCAGGGAACTTTTTTGTTGAAATGCAGACAACACAAGGCCTTGAAGACGATCTCAATAAACATCGAAACGTTGCCACGATAAAGAAAAGGTTTTTCTAAAACCTACGTCACACCAGACCGCATCTCAAGATCTCCAAAAAATCGATTTCTACTTTTGTGTTTTTTGGATCATTCTGTGATGAAGGATTTGTTTGGTTTGTTTTTATTACCCCATACATCGTTTCGGATACGGTTTTGCAGATTTAACTCTAGCCAATGTGTCTGCTTTTTCGTTACTCAAAATTCCTTTGTGTGCTGGTAAGATATCATTCTCACCAGGTCGTTGTTTTTCCCCAGATTTTGGAGATCGTGAATGCATTCAATGGCTAGTTTTGATGTGTCTTTTTTACTTGCTAATATTTTAATTCTTAATTTTTTTGCAAGTGTAACTTCTTTAAAGATTTTCTAGGTCGTAAGCATTGATACCATGTAGCTTGAAATACACTGCTCATGTTTTGGGCTTGTACAAAAACGCCTGATCCGGTTGTTTCATTTGTTTTGGAGCCATCTGTATACTGTATCGTATCTAACGTTCTTCTTTGTAGTCTGTTGAGGACATTATAGTATGTTGCTTATCATTATTATTTAATTAATTTACGTTTTAGTGGTCAATTTACCAAGTTACATCTTATTAATTATTCTTAAGGTCTTGGTTGAGATAAAAAAGTCAGTGTCACGAGCGGGATTCGAACTCACGACCTCCGGCTAAATACGCCGCTGCTCTACCACTTCAGCTGTCGTGACTTCGATCCAATCGGACACTAATTCTCCATCTCAACCTACAACTGATCGAACCTTCCCTCTTTTTGCCATTTTCAATTATTATTTAATTAAAAGTCAAAATAATTTTTAAAAAATTACCTCCTGGCGTCAAGATTCCTCGTGAGAAACAAGAGCTGATCGAAGTAAACGTATTTTTTCTTTTTTGGAGCGTCCCCATTTACATTCTGCTTTAGTTGCCTCATAAAGTGGTCTCTTATAGATTTCCATTTAATCTGCAGTTCCTTTACTGAAAAAATAGGTATATTAGAAAATAGGTTTGGATTATAGACAGTAAGTTTGGTCTAGTTCTAGTTAAATATAGTTATATAAAATATTCAAAAAAAGGCTAATGCTGTTATTAACTTTGAACAATCCTGATTCAGGCGTAAGAGAATGATGCTTACATTTAAATCAGTAGATTGCGGGTTGTTCTGTTGAAGTAAAAAATATGGATACAATACTTTTTTTTAGGCATGTAAAGTCGTTATTTCTGATAAATCTCTGATCACACGCAACACACACACACACACACAAAAGCGGCAAGAGACCCAAAACTGGAACCAGAATTTAACCTCGTACCCTACTCTTACGTACGTACCAAAACAGAGGAATGTGGACTGGTACAACACAGAAAAATGATCTCAAACCAAAAAGTTCTTCTCTACCGTCAAATCCCGCTTGGCGGTGGAATTGCCAACTATAAAGTTACCAGGCTATAAGCGGACAAGGCGAAAATGCAGTCGAGGTTTCACATCCAAGAAAGCGATCACTGTAAATTTTTATCTGAGAAACAACGAACGTGGGAACACATTCAGGATTGTACCATGTTCGAAGCACGAAGGAGAAACATGATAAGAGCAGTTGTTCTTCAGGCAGAAGCATGGCTAGCATCAGTCGAAGTTTTAGTTAAAAAATATTTTAAAAACGTTTAGACATTAAGCAGCATAGACTTTAACTTAATTTGACCCGTTTACTTTGTTTCTTGTTTCTGAGCAACTTCTGGGTTGGTTATTGTGCTATCGGTTTATTGTGTAAAAATTATTATAGATTATTAGTTCTATAGGATGAAGATAATTTTGTTAAATTATCTGTACTTATTTTGTGGGAGCGGATGGAGTAATCTCCACAGCAGCAGGGATACGGTAGTTGGGGGGAAAACAGAGTAAGAGAGCGAGAGAAGAGAGAGCAGAATTCAAATATAATGTAGATAGATACCCCAGCACAGCAGACAAACGGGAAATCGTACAAATGCAAAGGTATAAACAAACAAATTAACAGAGCTGGCTCGTAATAAAAAAAATGTTTTATATACATAAAAAATAAAAAGACAAGCACACTGGAAATCCACTTTCTTCAAGTACAGATTCATAAACAGTCAATTAAAAGTAATAGTAGACTAAAAAATAAACAATACCGACCTTATTCCAAACTATTACAGTGCTGATTAGTAGTACAAAATGTTAAAAAGTTAACTCAAATAAATCCATTTTCTTCAAACACAGACACATAAAAGGGTCCTCAACCCAATAAACAGTGCTGATTTGTAATAAAAAAATGAATATAGAACTTTTTATTTTAAATTCTCCTTATCCCTGATTTTTAATACAAAATCGAAAATCAGATCCGCAAATAAATCCATTTTCTTCAAGGACTAACACATAAATGCTTGTTCAAACCAATAAACTAGTGCTGGTTTGTAATAAATAAAAAATTAAAACAGACCTTTTTATTTTAAATTGACCTTATCCTTGATTTTTTATTAAAAAATTGAAAAACAGACCCGCACACAAATCCACACAAGGGTCATTCAAATCAATGGACAGCACATTACACATGATTTAATATATAATAATTTATTGAAGTAATAAAGATTTGTTTAGCAATATTTAGATCGTAGTTCAAACAATGTGACGATCCTATAAATCTGTTTCTTGAACACACAAAAAGCAAGAGAAAGCATTTTTATGGAGTTATGGCCTGAATGACTTTTTTATTATGTATTTTATTATAAATATAGTTTCTGTTGGATTTAATAGGGACATAACTCATTAGACGTAAGGCCAATCCGGTCGGTTTGACGTTGAACCTCGTGTAAAAGCGAGGACTGTCGCGGTAGTTTTCGACTGTCAAAAGCCGAGAAGTGCGCCGAAGCTGTTCTCCCCTAGAAACTTTACAGGGGAGAATCGGTCATTTTATTTTCTTTCGAAAGAATGCCAACCTGTCACGGCCAAAGAGCCCGAGGTCAGAACGCGGTCCACGTTTTCCCCGTTGGGCTTAGGCCTCGGCCGGCGGTTCACGTCCGGCAGGACATCTGTAAGCATCGGCCTCAAGCAAGATAATTTTTCGCATCTCTCATACAATGGTGTTACTTATACAAGAAAAAGAGTTTTATGCATCGTTTATCTTTTACCTCTCAGTTAATCGTTTATCTCTTACTACGAAATTCAAATTTGTACGCTTTACTGTTCGAAGACCACTTGACGGGGTTATAAAAATCAAATTTCACTGTCGGGTTGTACTGATCTTACGAACTGTAATAAATGTTTCCTTATTGAAAAAGTTGATGAAAGTTCTTTAGAGTGCCAACGTTTCGATCTTTATTGTGATCATCTTCAGGGCCTGGGATTTATAAACATTGTTTGAATTTTATAAATACCTGTAGGATGTGGAAAAAATTGTGTATTTATATAATGATAGAAAATTTTAGATTTGAAAAAAATTGAATTTATACAATGCTATAAAATTTTAGAATAAAAAAATGAATTTATACAATGCTAGAAAATTTTAAATTCAATCAAAATATTCAAAGTATTTTTTTTCATCTTCAAAACCTACGTCACACCAGACCGCATCCCACGATCTCCAAATAATAAATAACTAAACACCACACTCGTTAATATAAATGCTCAATTATTTGGTTTGCACACACTGAGATAGTTTAAAAAAAAAAGTTATTGCATGGCCTACGGAAGATATACTTTTTACATTTTTACATATAAATACAGTACAGCCTTCCGCCTTAAAGTTTATTATACCCTTATCCAGACCCATATCCAGTATGGTGTAGTTTGTTGGGAAGTGCCCATACCATTGCTGGTATTTTTAACGGCTGATTAATCCCTTCTTGGTTCACTTGTTTTCGTTGTTGGGCCTGTTTCTGACGAGTTTCATCGGATCCTGATTAATTATTTTACGACACCCGAACAAAAAGGTTAAAAAGTTGAACATTTTGAATAAAAAATTTACAAAGTCGAAAATGAATTTTAAGAGAATTTAACGCTTTGATTGATAAGAGGGATGTCAGGTCAAGGTGTGGCTGTTAAAGATCAAGTATCGGCTTATTTATTGATTTTTCTTTGTTAGGATGTGTTCGAATTGTATTTGATCTAGTTCCACTTCGGCAGTGAATTATGTACATTATACATGGCGTCCCACGTTCGACGCGACACCCTTGCCAACCATTAACATAAGGAACTTTTTTCATGAGCTATTCATTTTTAAAATTGAATGGTTTTTTATTTTTAAAAAATAATAAAAAATTCAGCAGAGTGCATATTATTCAAAAGATTTTACAATTAAAAATTAACCTTTGCAACAATTGTTTACTTTGTGAGTTTCAGCCCAATTTTATAAATCTATAGTGAAACGAGAAAACTTCCTTTTCTAATGGAATCTGTAGTTTCTTCTGCTATAAAATATATTAAACAATCGCAAAACTATTTTACTATTATGTTTAACTGTTTTATTATTTACACAACGCCATAAATATACCAAGTTTTCCGATAAGTTTGTCAAGGGAATTCACATGTTTTGGCTTGTCATTCAACGAGGTTGGAAGCCTATAAATCGACCAAGCTGGACATCTAAAATTGTTTTTAAATTAATGACAAATAAAAATCACCCCTTTACCAATTTGGTAAAAAAAGCACTTAGCACATCGAGATGGAGGCAAATTCACTACGTAAAACCACTTGATGTCTAGTTTGGTACATTATTTGAAGAAATTGTCTTTGAGCCAAGTATACAAATCATTTTAACTTTCGATTTCTTGAACTTCTTTCACACGTCCAAAAATATGTGGTGGGATGGAAATTGCTCCAATAAAACGTATAAAACTTTGAAACGTTGGATAGTCGCGGTTGATCGCACGAAAAAATATCCTGTGCAAGATCATGAAAGTGGGTTGAGAAGTGCTAAAGTACGAGTACATCAAAAGGCAAACTCAGAAATCGTTGTCTTAATAAAAAAGAAAACGAAGAACGTTTTCACTTACCTGACACGGAATATTGAAAAGTTAATAAATGAAAAGTTTAAAAATGAGATTTGATCCCAAACCCCAATAAACCTTCCCACCTAACAAACTCATACAGACCTATTCCTTCTCATTTCTATCTAAAGTTTTAGAGAAAATTTTCATTGAACGTACTATCTATCTCCTCCGAAACTCCCAAAACCTTCAATTTGGCTTCTATTCACATCAGCACTATTCAACAGGGTCTTCGAGTGGTAGACGTTATCTTTTCCAGCCTTGAGTGAGGGGAGTATTGTCCTCGTGTATTTCTTTACACCCCGCAAGCCTTCGATCGAGTCTGGCACGTGGGGCTTCTCTCCAAGTTAAAGGCACATCTCCCCTCAACCTATTACCTGATCCTAAGATCCTACCTGTCCGATAGGTATTTTCAAGTCAGACAAAGTGCAGATCTTTCCTCTTTCTTCCTTTCGGGGCTGGAGTACCGCAAGGAAGCATATAGGACCTCTCCTATGTACTCCCTCTAAATTCTAACACTACGTGCTACATTCGCAGACAATACATTTATCCTTTCCACGCATCAAAACCCAGAAATAGCTGCCTCCAACATCCAAGCACATCTAATCGATATTCATCAATGGGCCAAAAGATGGAGAATAAAAATTAATCACAATAAATGCACCCACACAACCTTACACTCCGCATTAACAACACACCTATACCGACTGCTGACATAGGGAAATATCTAGGCATGTTTCTCGTTGAAAGAGTGACAGAGAACCCCCACTAAACTGAAAAGACAGAATTTAAAAAACGATATAAAATTCTTTTTGTTGAACAATAACAAACTGTTAATATACAAGATAATACTGTACATTAATAATGTGGATCTACGGAATAGAACTGTGGATCTGAACCAAACGCTCCAATTCCAAGAAAATTCTGTCACTAGAGTCAAAAACACCAATACTCTTTATTAAGTCTGGAACCTTACAATATACACCGGACCTCCTTTCCTTTTGTCAAAGATCTCAACCTTTCCCGTTATTCTTTTCCCGTATTCACTCTGAGCACTTAAAAGGACATGAGGATCTTTAAAGTCCGTACCTAGCCTTTCGGCCCTACCGGATGTTTTGTTTCTCAAGGGGGGAGATGACGCACCTCCGCTCACGATTGGATGGGGGTTTTGGATGCCACAAGTTTTGGTGTAGAAGCCCCGGCTTGACCGTGTGTCGCTCGGAAAGGATAATCCCAGGTGGCTGAAATGCATCAGCCTGGGCTCCCTAGATAAAGAAGGCCACTACGAGTCCGTTCCCATGTAGCAGGGTTTAGACTTGGAACATTTTCTGCTCCACCGTAATTCAGATGGTTATGCATCCTCCCCCATCTTTGCAAACAGGATCTGGCGCCCTAATCCTCGAGTGCCTCTGATAAAGCACCCGCCGTCTGCTGCCGACCTGGAGGCCGACACGAATCCAGCTTGTGCATTTAGAGAAGTTGTCATGCTCCCAAGGCTACACCATTATGTTGTGCCTGGATACCCCCTTGTATCCAAGGGTTGGGAGAGGTCTCGAGGAAGTATGCCGTAGGACCTGGATTGAAGGGAAGTGACCGAGAACACGAGGCTCACCTTTTCAGGTTGCAACCCCCGCCTCGGCCACACTGTACCATCCATTGTCACCGTCAAAGGGGTGGATAGAACACTCCTCTGGGTGGATAGAAAAATGAGGTGGGCGTTCAAGCGCCGAACGAATCGACCGCCTTCCCGACCAGTCATCTGGAAGACAAATCCGAGGCTGTGTGACCGCTCGGCACACACCTCAGATTAAAGCTTATACAAAATTCCATAACTCCATAAGTATACACACTAACCCACTTGTCCAACGAATATGCATGCTCCCTACAAAATACTGCCGGATCAACCCGCCGTTTAAATCGACAGTGGCCAATGGCCCTACTTAATAACAACTAGGTTAGGTCCAAATTCGGCGACATACCTTTTCCAGCCTTCACGCCATTATAATTTTTGATATTATATATGAATGTATATGTGTATGTGTATACACACGATTTTTTTCTATAACTGTTAATTTTGTTAAAAAACATAATATGTATAATTTGTTTGTTGCATCTCCAGATTCAGGTACAAATTGCGAACAAATAAAAAAATGAATTGAACCCAATAGAACTTGTTTACCAATTGTTTTGTTGTCATTAAGCTGGGTTCTGATTTGTTGTCTTATGTTGTGTTCAGGTAATATTATTTGTATTAGTTGCGTTCTGTCTTGTAATTTTGTGTAGTAAAATAAGTAATGTTGTGTTGTTTTGTTTCTGCTGTACACATTCGTTATGTGTTAGTCATAGTTCAATTGTGGTAAGGCAGATTACGTTATATTGAATTCTGTTGTTCCTTTGCTCTTTGGTTTTGTTGTGTTTTTGTATCTCCCATGTAGCATGTAAATGTCCTTTCTTTTACTTACTTTATTAATTATTTAAAGAATCATTTGGTATAATCGGATTGTATTGTTTACTTGGTCGATGTATTTGTGTTGTGTCATTTCGAACTTGAAACGTCTTGTGATATACATTAATCAAAGATAAAGTGAAGCAGTCTAAATACTGTATGGTAATTAAAAGATAACTAAATAAGTCAGAAATTTTTCATTAATATCTTGGCCTGACATCCGTCTAATTGTTATATCATTTTTTGTTTAATTTTTTCAGATAAGTCATTCTTTATAAACAAAAGCATAAATTATCTCATTATAACTGATATCAGCCTTTAATACTATAACATTGAATTACAAAATCAGAGATAAAACCAACTTGAAAGAAAAGAAAAACAGTCAGCTCCTTCGTAAAGCTTTCGAAGATTTCTCGTTCTTCTGAACTTTGAATGTCCTCTTCTTTCTTCTACTGAGAGCCAAAGTCAACGTAAAATAACTTTACTTTTTTATAAATCCTTAACGTGACATTCCTTCAAATAAAGAAAAACAAAAATCCCCTTTAAAATATAATAATATGTACATTAAAGCGACCAAATATTGTCAAACGTATATTTTTGTAATTGCAGATTAAAAAACTTAATTACAGATAATAGACGAATAAAACGTTTATCTATATCCGCGTCCAAATGAATGTAAAATAATGATAAACATGGATTTAACTCCTCCCCTCATAATCATATAACAATTATTGTTATTACAAATTATTTGTAGACATATATTGTACGGTAAATACGCACATATTTTTTGCATGCTATTCTATTGAATAAACATTCTTTAAAATCCATTAGGTTTCGTGGTCCGACTGACCAAATAAATTCAATTCATTAATCTTTAAGTAAGGTATTGGTTGAGATAAAAAAAAGTCAGTGCCACGAGCGGGATTCGAACCCACGACCTTCGGCTCAATAAGATAAACGTGGGTTCGAATCCCGCTCGCGACACTGACTTTTTTATCTCAACCAATACCTTACTTAAAGATTAATTAATTGAAAATTCTTTAAAATAATGATTTCTATTGTACCTTGAATATTGTTTTATACATATTTAACAATCGGTTATTAAAGAAAGTGGCCTTATTGAAAATCTTACATAATGTCGAAGATCTTACATGTTCGGAATATAGCCCTTAAGCAATTCGTGTTCACTATGTTCAAGTATAACGGCACGTTTATATTTTTGACGTATAGGACTTCTGATCCCTTGGACTTTCCGTTGAAAGGGCAGGTTGGCAAATTAGGGTGAGCAGGGGCGCAGGACCATGGTTACGGCCGATGGGGGAGGCCGGCAGATCTTGAAAAGCCGCGGAATTAGCCTTCCGTAAAAAATCGATTCAAACTGCGTACCATCTTTCTCGGTGAGTATTAATTCATCCGGATGGAAGACAAAAAATAAAATAAAGCTGTAAACCTTCAAGGATGAAGATTGTAATTAGAAAGATTTAATGAAATCAAATCCTAAAACAAATCTTGAAAGTTTTATGTTAGACCATTGTACCAAAGGTGGCAAACGAGTAATTCATCATAATAATCAGTAATTATTAACGAGTAATTCATAATCCTCTGTAACTTCTCAATTGTGAGTGTATATCATTAAATCCATCCTGTGAATGAATGAATTAAATCAGTATATAAAACAATCATCTGAATTTTCAATCGCTCCATAATAAAATCGTGTCCAAATCCGAAATATTCCAAGTCAATTCATTGCACTCCTATGAAGCACTTTCCCGTGGAAAAACGAATGTAAATTAAAAACCTTCTTTGATCGGTTATTCATCGATTTTGTTAAAATGTTTTACCGGCTGAGGAGAGCTTTCCTTATCTCATGTCAGATCGGCATACTTGATTGGCTTTTATTAAAAGCACTACATTCCTCCATTAAGCCAGATTTTTCGTTTATTCTTTCAAAAATACAACTTTCCTAAAGATTGCTTCAATTTAAATCAATTATATAACTATGAAATTATGAAAAATCAAGATAATGCGAATATTATAATGAATTATATCCAACCTTCTTTAACAAAATAAAATATGTATAGACAAACATAGTACCAGAGTAAGCGGTTCATAAAAATATCAAGTAATAACATTTTATTATGCATGTATAAATAAGGTAAAGAAAATGCACACCTTAAATATTTAAACATTGCATTAACCGTGGTATAACTTTTGTGTTCTGTACTGATTTTACTTTGATGTGACGTAACTGTTGATGGGAAACGTAAACCCTTTAAAGTTGGAAAAGTTGGGAAACGTTTTTCGTTAGCGTAACACCGAGTAAAATGAATTAAAAGCTCTTACGGACAATCAGAAAATTATATTTTGTGTGGGATTTTGGTTTACTTGAACAGGCTGGGAAACAAACGATTACGTTTTATGTGAAGTAGTTTGATCAAATATTATTTTCTTATTTGGGTTAATGAACATTTAGATTGATCAAATTTAATATAATAGAGGTTTGTATTGAATTTTTTTTAAGTTGTTTTAAACACTGACAACTTTTAAGTGAAAATAGGGGTTGTTTAACCTAGCCTCGAGGAATATCGAGTATTCTGAGATGAGCGTGTGACGTCTGGAGAGTAAAAGTAAGTTATTTAGTGAGGATAAAGTGGGTTCAACCTCGCCTCGAAGAATATCGAGTACTCTGTGGACTGAATGAGACCAGACTTTTATGTTTGTATTGAGTTAATTTACTGAAATTGATTAATGGTATCTATTGGTTTCTTTTAGTGTTATATTTCTATTTTAGTTAGTTGTATTGCTTTTAATATTTGAGTATTTTAGTGTGAGTTGTTTTGTTTGTATGATGCTGTCGTGCGTTGTTGAATTTCGGCATGTATAGAATTATAGTTTTGATCAGTTTGAGGGACTGTTAGATTTAACAAATTTAACTGTTTCTGCTGTGAATTGTGTGTTTTTGTGTGTCAGTGTTTTTTTTTTAATTTGTTATTATTTTATTATTATTATTATTATTTTACGAGGGTTCGCAACAGCAGAGGTTATATCAAAGCTCGGGGTGCTGGTGTTTTTGAAAAAAACCCATTTGTAAGTATGTCGGTTTCGAATGCAGGGCCGCTGGATTCGAACACGGGACCTTTACCTTACAATGATGAGCGCCGAGTCAACGCCTAAACTGTTGCGGCCACCGTCGCCCAACCTATTATTATTATGATTATTATTATTATTAGCCGAAGGTCGTGGGTTCGAATCCCGCTCGTGACACTAATTTTTCATCTCAACTAAAAACCTTAGATGAAAATAATAATTAATTGTAATTACTGTTATTATTAAGTGATTTGTATGTCTATGATATTTTTAATTAGGTCTGTTTGGTTTTTAACAATATGTGATGTTTAATTTCATGTGTGTGATTAATTTTGGGCTCTGCTTTGCAAGGGGCTGGTCTGTATTTGATAACTTGTCTTATGTATGTCTTACATTTTGGTTATGTAGTTTTGGTTGATGTGAGATCATCTTATGTTTGTTATGACAAATACTATCAGTTCGGTGTAGTAATAATTTGTATATATTTGTTGACTGGTCTTATGGGTATGTTTTGTTTATGTAGATTTGAGAATGCAGTTAGTTGTTGATGTTGTGGGCAGATACTAGTACAATAGTATGATTTTTTTGGTGTGTGTGTGTGTATATATATATAATGTATGTATAGAAAACGAACACATAAGAAATTAAACTATACCAAAAAAAAACATGTGACACGAAATTCCCACACACTGGGATACAGTAAAAAGGCACGATCTCTAACTGACCGAACTAAGAAAAAGAGAGAATATGCTTGGAAACAGAAATAGCAAGAAGCCTTCCAGAGCATAATTAGCTCCCTATTAGAAGAAAATGTTTTGGTTTTTCCAGTTTTTTCTTATTGATACCGGATTGGGATTGGTGCAGTGTTCCAACTAACTAACAAACTCAGCAGATTCGATAACGTGATATGGTAAAAGAGTCGATTTGCAAAGGAGCAATTGTCTGATCATGTTAAGGCTTAAGACGGTTTAAAATCGGAAGCTGGTCGAGTAAATGAGAGGTCTCGCGAATAAAAAACAAAGGGATGACCCCGGCTGCCATGAGTGTCAAAACTTACAAAACAACTTCTACGATGATGTTATATAAAAGTAGTGAAGCTGATAGTGCCTAGAGATGGTTCCAGTAGTGTTACGATGAAATCTATTCCACTCATTCAGGGAGGGAGCTGAAACCAGAGAGCCAGTAGAAGCAGATTACTTTTGGCGACGGGATATGGAAGCCACCATTGCGCTGACCATCCGCAAAACATCAAGCCCTCACTGGAAGAACCTCAAGTTCTCTGCAAACGATTTGAATCGTTAGATATCGTAGGGCCATCACCAAAAAGGCCGAAATCAAATATCTCATAACCTGTGAAAATCATTTCTCGCGATCTGCAGAGGCTATACCACCGAGGGACTGTAGCACAAGAGTTAGCGGAAAATTATAGTCAAGTACCGGAGTACATCCTGACCGATCAGAGCCGGATTTTACCTATTTTAATGAAAGATATTTAAAATATTATTTCGCCTAAATAAATTGCAAATGAGTGCATATCATCTGGAAAGAAATTGAAAAGTTTCACCATACTCGGGTAAATTTACTATCATACTTTGTTATACAGAGATGGTCGCGATTGAAGGAAATAGGTGAAATATTTGTAATAATGATAATCCCGCCTTCTGGTACAGTATCCACACTTATACAGAAGAGAATTTGTGATCAGAAAATCAGGGTTGGAGGAAAATCAGTGGATACAAAAACTAAGGCGACTGACTTTTAACATTGAAAGAATCGTTTATATCGTTGCAGGTACTAGTTCTAATAAAGAGGAGCTCAATTTTTGTCTGGATCTGGGGGTAAAACATCAGCCGGTGATACCTAACGATTTTCGGTAAAGTTCTATAAGCCTTGGACTGTTTGTTAAGGAATAATAAATAATACGAACATCACCAACGAGGTCGCAATCGGCAGATAGTTCACACGATTCGTCCAAAAACATAAGTAGTATGGATACCGGCTTTCGCGGAAATCGGTGTAAATTAATTTTTTGACCGATAATTTCGACCACCTTCTGCGTGACTGACATTCCTAGTGCAATGTCTCTAACATCATTTTTCTCGAAAACTGGGAGACCAATTTTCATAGTTGATAATTCGTTTTAAAGAAATTATGGAGTGCATTTTATAACTGTATCAAACATTAAACTCGGACTGTTATTGCCATAAAAAAAGAGGTTAATTTCTGACAAATAATTTTGCTATGTTGTGTATTTTCTGATAGAAATATTTTATATATTTTAATGGTATGTACGTCGTTAAAAAAGCTAGGTTCCTTTTTTTTCAAATGGTCTTTTGACGTTAAAATCCTTTTAGCCATTTTTGAATTATACCGTTTCAATCTGAGCAAGTACATAGGCGAAATAAAAATAATAAAAAAATCGGAAAATTTCAACTTATCAAAAATTTTGGGCGTAACCACCAATTCACAAGAAGGTAGCCTACACGTGTCTATGTTTTGGGATGTAGAATTAGTAAAAAAAGTTTGGTCCAAATCCGTGACCCACCAACATGGTCGTCCCCTAGAGTTACATCATTGATCTACTATCATGCCAGTCCCGGGTCTTTGTAATTCTTAAGATTGAAATATCAACAATGTTCATTGAAAAAAAATCTTTGAAATCGACTTATAGAGTTAAAATAGTGATGTGTAACCCGAAAACATCTCTACGTGAGTTTTGAAAGACCAAAGCGGTAAATTTTTATTACAAAATTTCAAACCATATTAAAGACAACACTGAGATCGCGTACTGGTTTCACGCTTCGGCGAGAAAAAACCTGTTTTAAAGAAATAAATTCAATATCAAAATAAGCATACGGTCAACGTCGTAAACTCTTATTTGCTCTGGGAAAATAAACAAAGAAAATTAGTAATGATAGTATGTCTAGTAATAACAAACACTGAAAATGGCGAAATGCCGAATCGCGTTTTAATTAACGAAAATCAACGAGGATAGGCAGTCGAAGATGTAGATAACTCTCAAACAACAGGTTTATCACCTCGCAGACCATAGGAGCAAATCTCACAAATTAGTAATGACTAATTACAAATTATCAGATTTCAAGAGACGACCTTAGCAACTGGAAGAACTGTGCGTCGTGTTTGAAAGTGAGTGAGAGTTTAATATAATATTACAAGTATAATAAGTTAATAATTCAAATACAAATAATTAATAAATATCAATTTATTTAAATTCAATAATAAAGTAGCAAGTAAGGTTGTAAACTGTCTAAAATTTCAATAATTAATATTATTTCGTAGTAATTGTAATAAATATTGTTTCTTATTTATTTATGCGTTAAAAAAATTCCTATAAGGAGACGTGGTTTAAAAAGAGAAAAACCTAAGTCATTAAAAATTACAATGAAATAAAGTTTTAGGTGGTTTTCACAGACAGGAAAACAGTTTATAGCTAATTCTACTTGCTAAGCATGGTTATTTTATGAGTAGAGTAGTTTTCATCCAACGAATTGAAATATTCAATCTTAAGTATTTCTATTAATTTTATTTGTCGCAATATTTTCAAATTTCATTAATATGTCATCAGTATGTGTGTGTGTGTGTGTGTGTGTGTGTGTGTGTGTGTGTGTGTGTGTGTGTGTGTGTGTGTGTGTGTGCGAGCACGTTTTTGTTATTTGTATTGAATTGTAATATAATTAAGTGTTTAAAAACATCGTTTCCTTTGTTTATATTTAATATTAGATGTTGTTTTTGTGGTAATATTCTTCAGTTTTATTAAACTAGATTAAAATAATACAATTAAATGTTTCCCATGTGCGGGGGTTCTGTCGCGTTCGTTTGTGTTAAAATGTGTTAAGTATAAAAAATTATACTTTCATAAATATATATTAATTGTGTTTTTTCGTTGTAATATTCTCCATGTTTCATTAAATATATTTAAATAATATATCCTCTTAAGTAGGTTCAAGACAAGACTGAAAATAATTAACATACTTGATATATTATGTTAGTTTTTTATAATATTGTAAACAAATATTTGTACGAAAGTTGCAAATTTTGCCTGAAGAAGGCATACTAATTGCCGAAAGTTGTAAACTTATATTTACTATATAAAACAATAATTATCTATAAATACTCACGTCTGATAAAAATGATGTTTATTCATTTAAATAATGAAAAAGTGTATAACTGTCGAAAAGAATCATGTGGTAGTGTACGGCGTCATAAAAGCAGGAACGGGATGGCATGTATGCGGTTTGTATGTATGTGCATTGTGCGGAGTACCGGCGAGACAAATAAGTCGTTAACATTTGATGTATGACATTTGCATTCTAAAATCAACAAGTGGATCTGCATACGCCGGCGTCATACGCACATGCGGTCATGTGTGAATAATTATCGGTTTACGTGTTAATCTGACGTCGCCGTATGTGTAATTAATTAATTTTTATTACCTAATGTGTTTTTTTCGTGGAAAGATTTGTCATCCCAGCCTGAGTACATCTCCCGTCCGATCTCGTCCCAGGCCCTAAGCTTGCATTCCCGGTTCCCGTACTCCCTGGACTTGAAATCGTAGATCGCCGGGCGCAGCTCGACCTCCGCGATGAACTTCTCCGTGTCGAACATGTCGCCGGGGGGCGGCGAAGGCGGGGAAACGCGAGAGAACCGCCGGGCCGTCGTGTTGAGAGGGGGCCGTGAAGTTGTGTGGGCGTCAAGTCGAGGAGAACTGAAAACGTCGCGTTCCTCCTCCGGGTCAGTGACGTTACTAAAACTGGTTTCTATCGACCGGCGGCGTAGAACACGCCGAACGCGCTACCGCAACGCCCTCACGGCTCAACTCCCCACTCGGCCTCGGCCGTGCCTCCGTCCTTTCGGCTGTCCTCCGATATTCGCGATCCGCCCTCCGCCTCCGCTCCCTGCCCCACGAGGGAAGCCCTTTCCTCGGCCCCCGACCCTTCCCTCCCTCGTCTCTAATTCCCCAATTCCCTCCACCTCAACACACCCTTAATCGTATAATTAGTAATAATAAGAACGTGTTACATTTTCATCTTACAAATATATATATATTTTGTGTATCTTTCAACATTTCTTTGTCAGCAGAGGGTTAGCCAATTAGCCATTTACAAATGAATATAATTTAAAATAACAAAATAAAATATCATACATCAGAATACAAACAAAAAAGTGTAAAATTAAAATTAATTTTTGTTGATTTATAACAATAATTCAAATTTGCAGCTTAAATTTGTACCCAAAGAAAAAAACTGATTACGGCGTATATTGTTGCTTATTTCAAACTGTATGTATTTTATATGTAAATCAAATTAAACGAGATCAGAAAAACATGAGATTTAATAAAAAATAATGTTGGTTTGAAAGAAAAACCAAAGGACCGAAAAATCATTTAACGGAAGATTAAATGTAAATTAACAATTTATCCTAACACAAGGATTTTCCTGTGTTTTGGTGAATTTTCTTTCAAATCATCTTAATTAAATATTTTTTTATTAAAATCCATGAATTTCTGTTATCGTTTAATCTGGTTTAAAATTGTGTAATTAATATAACGTTATAAATGCCTATAATTTGAAATAAAAGTCGTAAAAAAATTGTCCGAGTATATATCCAAAGAAAAAAAAAAACAGCCACAAATTACGAAATATAAAATAAATAAAACTATACAATATCGTTGACCTTTTGACCTTATTTTTAATTGAACTCTTAAAGAGAAAATATTCAGTTCTTCAAACTACATATTATATAATTTCTGAGGCATATTTTTGGAGGTAGACTGCGATGCGCGAAGGTATCGAAAGATGTATTATTTAAAAACCTGTCTTCATAAATAAGACTAATAAATGATGTAATAAAAATGATCCAGTATGGAGCATATAAAGGAAAAAGAAGATCCTAAAACAATGTAGTTTACCCCAATTAAAGTTATTGACTTAATGTACTTTATATTATTTACATTTAACATAATTTTTTTAATCTAAATGCAGATGCGCCGTGTTTCTATATTCATACATTTATATTATATAAATTTCAGTAACTTAAATTGTATTTAGATTTTTAACAATACATGAAAAACGCGTTAATGTAAACTGTAGATTCGCTATTTTTCGTTTTTTATTAACATATCTCTACATAGCCAGACGGATGAGACAAGACTGAACCATCATCTCGAGGGGTGAAAACCAAACAGAGTGAGGTGTTCAACGAGAAAATTAAAACACTTCAAGAAAAAATATCAGTTTCAGAACTACAATAAAACAACTGTAAGAGCTTAAACCCAAGGCTGACAAGCTAGAGGACCTTTGGCACGACATGCAAGAGGATATTTTCACTGGTGTCTTCAGTAAAAGATGTTCAAATTGGAATCGCTTAATAGTGTTGAGGATACAATCAATAGAAAAACAACTGGAACATATATTGTGAGGAGTGTTCCTGTTGTTTGTGATGATGTTGTTGCCGAGTGATGAATTTAAAATTTGGTCGTTTACCTAACCTCGTTGGGTTGATCTGTAAGACGCGTTTCGCCATTTCACCATCTTCAGCGTCGCTGAGTATTAGTAAAATTGAAAACTATAATTTTTTAATACATCTTTCACCTTTATTTCCTAAAAATGGAAACAAATAATCGAAATAATCACATGAACTGTATACAGACAGACACACTGAAGATGGCGAAATGCCGAAACGCGTCTATCAGAAGAACCCACGATAGTAGTCAGACCAAAAGGATCAGTAATGACCAAATTTCAGTTTTATCCTTTTTGAAAATGGGTTCTTTCCTAATTTCGATGGTATAACAACTTTTTTATTTTAATCCAATTTATTAATATTTTTCGAACGTAATTTTGCTAATTGATAATTCGTTATGTTCAATTTTTTGACAAGCTTCGAATTTATTTGTTCCCTACTAACTCTATCAAAAATTGAAGATCTTTTGCGTTCGGTGATGTAAATAATTATATAAATTGTTTAAGTTTCAAATAACGTAATATTACGGGCCGATCCCTTTAATAAAAATTAAACAATAGAATAAATAAAGTCATAAAATGTATTTTATTTATTTAATTTTTTTTTTTTAATTTAAGTATTTAAAATTTCAAACTCTGCCAAAATCATACTGATTTTTTGTCCTGATGATATTGCATCGACTCTGCCGCCCGCAGGAAATCAATAAACGAAGTAAGATTTGCGTCATTTTGATCACGGTTATTTCGTAACTTTGATATACTTTTCTCCTTTTCATACTCGGTCTTATTTTTTCTTGTCTTGTACTAAAACTGAAAAGAGTCTGCGAACGTTTTAGTAGTTCGGGTGGTCTAGTATGTTGATAGAAACTGTTACTTATTCAATTATTTACAATTAGGTGTTGGAAACATCATCCAACGAATTCAGATCGTACCATGATCAAAACACTTTAAGTAATTAATGAAAAATATAAAATACAACCTTGTGGTAGTATTGATCGCGGCAATAATATAACAGGAAATAATAGAATTCTTTTATTATTTTTCATAAATTAACTGAACACTAGAAAATATAGTTCATCTTTGGTAATTTTACATATGCAAAATCAATTGAATATATATTTTTATGGACATATATGGTATATATGGAAAAATAACTTAAAATAGTACAATAATTAACGAATTAATGTTATAAAAATAAAAGTGAACAGGAACATACATCACTCATTAAAAAATATATATTTATATGTAAATATAAACACCATAAGAATAACAATCCAATGGGCCAGTTCATCTGAGAGGCTCTTGCTCAATCATGAGAACGACCAAATGATGCCCCTTTGAGAATCTGAACCGAAAGGTGTTCATGATAACTGGATTAAAGATAGGCCATACCCGTCTGACATTAAAAATAATGGGTCAAAATCCGAGGTGTGTCCCGTTTGTAAAAAGTTGCCAATGCCTTGGCCCCTTATATGGAATGAATATGCATGACCACTGACATAAAGATGGTACTCGGGCGGGGGGGTCAATTATTGAGTCCCCTGTTCAACTTCTTAAGGGAACCAGGTGACACATTTAGAATTGAACATACTGTGTGGTGTACGTGTAAATGTATTTATTTTTAAATTTATCTGTGTTTGTGTGTATGAATTATGTGTATGTGTTTAATTTAATGAATAATTAAAATGTATGTGTGTGTGATTTATAAGAGAGCCGATGGTAGAATATCCAATGGCAATTACAGTATGAAGGGAGATGAAATGAGTTCACTGTTGGCAGCCCCTAGCTAAGTGTGAAAAAAAAAAATGAACCATGGGTTGCTGCGCTGCCACTTTCCCAAATAACATATTAATAAATAAGTATAATTCATATATTAATTGTATTGTCCAATAAATTTATTGTATTAAAATAATTGAATTGTCTTAATTTTTTGGAGAGGCAGGGGAGTTAGTTCGGAAAAATAAAAAATGCTTGCATGAATAACATTGTCACAAAAAAATAAGATGTACATTTGAATGGCTTGATTAAAAACAATCTACATTATAATTACTATTGGAAAGTTCATTTTTAAATGAGCAAACAATTTATAAAATTTTCTTTAGCGTTTTCCAGTATTTCTTTTAATATTTTCACTGCTGCTTCAATAACATTTTTTTGTATAATTTCAATTCGGTTCATTACCGCATAAAAGAAGAATTTGGAAGCCGGATATTGCAAAACCTTTCTTATTATCCAAAACTGAAAAGAAAAGAAAAATTTACTTTTTTGTGCATTCGTATCTCTGTGGGTACGTTCACATAATTCAATTTGGGACATTAAAAATGCACATTGTGACCCTTTTATTTCAGGACTTCAACCAAAAGCTTAACAATTACTACCTAGCTTGAGTAGAGACAAAGTGAACAGGCATTTCATAAATGCACTCGACAATAAAACAACAGACAATCGTATTTTGTTTTTTATTTCAAACTATAATTATTTTTAATGATATATTAATTACAGCATATTTATTTTATTTGTAATTAATTATACTTTTTATCTAGTCTTGGTTGGGATGGAAAAGCTAGTGTAACAAGAAGGATGTCATTAGCTTTTTCATCTCAACCAAGATCTTAGATAAAAAGTATAATTAATTAAATTAATCAATGAGGTCAGTTATGACTACTAAATGCATATATGGATGAATTTTAATCAAAAATATTTAATTACAAAAAATAATTTAGTGATCGATTAAAATGTTACACATATCTTGGAAATATTAGACTATTACTGATATTGCTGATACAAACCATAAAGAACAAGAATGTTGATGTCACACCTGAAACAAGAATTATTTTTATCGTTACACACGCAAACATAATAAATGTGGGCTGATATGCTAGACAAAAAGAGATTCGTTAGGGAATAATATAAGAGATTATTTAAACAAAATTGCTTATGTTTTTTTGTTTATTTTTCAAATTGAAAAAAGAAGGTAGAAAAAAAGTACAAAATGTGGGTACTTTTCTATATTTAGCGTGAGTTGACAAATTCATCACATTTTTTAAACCATTCATTAAGCTTTGGTTTTAAATTTGGTAGCTTCATTTTTTTCATTGTTGACCATGCTGCGATGTCAACGACAGTAACTGTATCCCCCATTAACCACTCCGATTTGTCCAGACGTTCTGACAATTGTGCGAAATACATATCATTCCCTTTGTCTGAACCACTGTAACTTAAAGCGTGGCAAGCGTCGAGGCATCCGTCCTGGACAGCCTGGTTGAGAACGTCCAATTCAGGTGAGACGAATTTGTTTAAAAACCTGAGAAAGTTCACCTCTCCAAGAACCGGTACGCTTTTGATCGGCGAGACGACTAACTCACAGTTTGAGCTGACTGAAATTAAAATTAAAATTAAAATTAGTCAGCTTTGCAAGGTCAATTTATTCAATCAAAATACCGTTTTTCCAGACGAAAGTTATATTGAGAGGACTCTCCTTGGAATTTTCACCCGTCAACTTGTCTTGGAACGATTTGGCGTTCTCGGGAAGAGTCCTCACAGAAGAGTGAACGTGCCATGTGTAGTTCACACAGGCAAACCAGTCCCAAAGTTTCGTCAGTCCAAGGAGCGAGTAGGGCGGGTAGAGAGGATTTACATTGAGTACTATATCATGGATAAAACCAAGCTGTTAACAAACATAAACACAGCCATTTAATAAATATTTAAACTTTTTATATATAATTAATAGAACCAAAAGAAATTCTGTGCATGCGAGAATATATCAGATGTCATCAGATATGTGAAAAGGATTAAATGTAATTCACAGGACAGTTGAGGAGGGAAAAAAAAGAACAACCTCAGACTAAAAACAAAACATGACAGCAGTTTTAAATACGCATGTAAAAACTGCTTTTCAACACTTATTTTACTTCTTAAGTAGTAGGGTAATCCAAAAAATTACATTTCAATGTTTAAAATTAATTTCATTGATTATACTTTTATACGAAAAAGCAAGTGTCACAAGCGAAATTCAAAACCACAACCTTCAACACAATACGCCACTGTTCTCACCACTTGAGCTATCAGAACCTTATGAAGAAGAAGACATTGAGTAGAAGTCACAATAGCTGATGTGGTTAGAGTAGTGGTGTATGGAGTTGAAAGTCATGGGTTAAAAACCTACTCATGGCACTTGCTTTTTCAACTCGACCAATTTAAAGTATAATTAATTAAAATAATTAATACAGTCAATTAAGACTACTAAATACATATATAGATTAGTTTAAAATTAAATTAAGGGGCATCGGTGGCCACAATGGTTTAAGCATTGACACAACTCATCACTTGGGTTTGAATCCAGCGGCCCTGCATTTGAACCTGATATACTTACAATGGGCTTTTTTTTCACAAACACGACACCCTGAGGATTGATATGACCTCTGATGTTGCAAGCATCCCCGTTAAAAAATTTAATTAAAATTTTCAATCATTATATTTCAAAGTAGCGCATTGTGTTGACATCAAGAACCAAGTTTTTATGTTTTCTAACTACTTTTCCTTTAACGTCATTTTTACTGTATATTTCAAACTAAAGACAAAGAAACGAACTGTTCACTACTCATATATGTATATGTGTTGTAGGTGCACTCTTCTGGAACAGAATCAATGTGTTTTTGGAACTACTTCCCATTTCCAAAAACAGAGGTGGGTTCATCTGGAACTTTCCTCAATCCCCTTATCAATTATCCTAACTTCTTTAAAGTGGCAATTTTAACCTAACTGCAAAAAATTAAGTCCATTTGACAGTTGAAAAAGCCTCACTGATCACTACAGATGATGTGGTGGTCTGTTTTAAAGTGTAATTAATACTAAAAAGCTCAAAACTATAGCCTTTTATAGCATTTGAAGGAGAATACTCATGAAATAGTAAGTATATGTGTTCTGCAAAATAAATCCAATATTAGTATTTATGTTTAATATGAACATATATTAGTACAGTAGAGGCAATAAGTTCTTCTAAATTTAGTTAGAAGTTAAATTTTATTATAAATAAAAAGTGTATTGAGATAACAGTCTAGTTGTCATTGATGTGACCTTCTGCTACCGAATGAATAACTGAGTCAGCATTTCTAATCAGAAAATCTTAGATGGCAGGGCTCGTGGCAAGACAAAAACTGTTCGGCATAATGAACAAGAGACCATTTTCTTAAAAAGAAAAGCTTCCTTTTTGGAAATAAAAAATGTCAATTTTTTAACAGGAATGACAAATTTGGCAATGTTACTGTCTTAGAAAACAATATTCTGTGCAACCTCAAAGAAAATTTTGCATGCATTGCTTAACATGGTTTCTATAGAATGGTTTATAAGCTAAATAATTAAAAAACAAAAATTATCTTTAAAGTAAACGATGATCTGGAATGCAATCAAATAGTTCAGAAATTGATGAAAGACACATAAAAGAAATAAGGACTATAAAATAAAATACAGACAAGAGGAATGTAAAAAAAATATGCTAAATGCACATGAGAAAGTGGGAAAACATTCACACAGTAAGTTTTCCTTGCACACACCTAAAAACCTAAAATTTCAAGTGGTTTAAAACAAACACATTCATATGAAAAAATTGAAGATTAAAGAAGTTACGAGGTTTCCAATATAAAATTAACAAAAAAATAAATATATAAATCAAAACTGTTACATGTATGTTTTTAATTGATTTATTATTTTTATGCAAAGTGTGGTTGGGATGAAAAATTATACTTCAGACACAATTTACATAGAATTAATCAATTAAAAATAATTACTTTGTTTAAGAAGACCAATTAAAATGTTAACAAATTAATATAATTATTAAAGGGCCCGTATTCCACCAATAGCTCCCTGTGGGTAATTTGTATGTCCCCAAGAATGCTTATTATTTCACGATATTCAAATATTGGCTAGAGAGGATGAATTTAAAAAGTTGTAGGTTGAGACAAAGAGTCTCAAGGGTCATAGTCGCAATAGACTTTGATTCAGATGTCGTACGTTCGAATCCCACTCGTGACATTAATTTTTCATATCAACCACACATTGCATAAAAATAATAAATCAATTAAAAAGTTATATACATTAAAAAACTGACATGACCGATTTATGTAATGATACAAAAGGATGGCCAATGGTGTTGTAATACAATGTGAATGTTATCCAAAAATAAAGAAATCATGAATTTTGAATTATTGAATACAAGTTAAGATAAATAATGTCTGGAATGTACAAGACGATCTGATCTGAAGTAAGCCATGACAGATGACAGCAATTCCAGTCTGATGATTGTGTGATGATTAGTGACAATTCCACCACATATACAATTAACAAACATGACACTACTGGTATGACACTACTCTTTAAAACTTGAAATTGACCCGAATAAAAGTTGAAACATCACCAATGAAATGAAAGAAATGTTTTTGTAACATACATCTAACCTTACCACTCCTCGCTATTTCAACCTCTAATGATTATTTCACCCTCAAACAGTAACTCGGAGTCGACCTAGCAGTTTATTTTACCTGTTCCCTTTCATTGTCGGTGGTAAAGTTGGCCAGGAACCTTATCTGCCAGTCAACCGACATTTAGTAAGTAACTGTTTTTGTCGAATAAGTGAATTTGAGTTTGTAATTCCAGTTTTCTTTTATGGTATTTTTATTCTGGACTGCTTCTGACCTGAGCATATCAATGTTCCTAATATTATTAAGGACTTTGGTCACAATTTTGATCCGAAAACTTCTTAGCAACAACTGGTTCGCACTCCTGAGGAAGTTCTAGCTGAGTTTTATAGTCAGGACAAAGAGGACCCTGACCAGTGTCAGAAATGGAAGATGGAAGTCTCATGAAGAGGATATTAAAGATGTTTTTGATTGTGAGGAGGAGGATGAATGCTCCAAGTCTGATGGAGAAGGAACAGATGATAGAAATTTTTAATTAGGGAATGATGAGGAATCTGTCTGAACTGATAAGCCTTTACTCTGAATATTTTCACAAACATCTTCTTCAAATGTGTAGTGATTAGTGACTGTTAGTCGATGATTATTCGGAAGATGATCTCAATAAAGATCGAAACATTGGCATGATAAAGAAAATATTTTTCTGAAACCTACATCTCACGATTTCCAAATAATCTCTTCTTCAAACGTGATTACTCACATGTCTGAACCTAAAGATAATGCACCAGGGGGAGGGACGAAAAAACATTATTTTCATTTTTTGTGACTAATGAAATGATAGGAAACATTGTTTGCCATATTAATAAAGAAATAGAGAACTCAATGCTCAAGTACAGTGAACCACTCTATTCATTACCTATGTCATTGGCAGTCCCAGATGGTTGATAAGAAAAATTAAGTCACAAGCAGGACTTTTTTTTCTTAACTTTTTTTTCTCCAGGAATTTTTCTTCTTAACCATGTTTGCACAAAAATTGGAAATAATAATTAATAACAAAAAGATAAGTAATTATAATAGCCCCTGATGGAACTACAAAATCTATCTAAAAAGAATAAAAGGTTTTTACTCGTGTAAGATATTATCAATAAATGTTACTATACAAATAAAATGATTATTGTAAACTTATGTCTACCAAAAATCTCATCAAATGAGGTTAGTCAGATCTGACTTGACAATACCGTGTATTTTGGTGCAAACCACTGTAAAATTTGAGGGTTAAATGTACAAACTCCATGATACTTGATTTGTAATGCGGGGTATTTTAATACTAGACTTTTATTGCTATACTTAAAATAAACATTTGTCAGGAAAAAAAAGGTTGGTCAATTTTTGTACTAACATTTGGTCATATTTTTAAGTTTGTTATTTTGAATTATCAAATATTAATTACTATTCCAAATCTCTAAAAATGCCTGGACTATAAAAGGTTAATTTTAATCGGATGTAAATTACACAATGTAATGCAAGATGACAACCGGTAAGTAACATAAGTAAAATAAGTAACAAAAACTCCTTGGGTCTGATTAATCAATTTTCAAATTATTGTCAATGATTCAATATGCTCATAAGTTGTTTTGTAGTTCCAATTGTATGTAGATCATAAGTGAAATGCTTGTACACATGATAAATCGTGTACGCATCCACAGATTAAATAATTATTCAAATCCATATATGTACTTACTAGTCATAATTTTATGTATTAATTATTTAAATTAGTTATACTTTTTATCTAAAATCTTGGTTGAGATGAAAAAGCTGGTGTTATGAGTGGGATTCGAACCCACGGCCTTCGGCTCAATACACTGCTGTTCTAACCACTTTGAAAACATGGCAAAAAGAGGGAAAAATTCGAAAGGCTGTAGGTTGAGATGAGGTAGTCGGGATGGATCAAAGTCACGAAACCTCAAGTGGTGAAAACAGGGGTGTATTAAACTGAAGGTCATTAGTTAAAATTCCGTTCGTGAAACTTACTTTTTCATCTCTATCAAGACGGATTAAAAGTATAATTAATTAAAATGCATAATATTATTGGTGTTATTCAAGAGCTTAAACCAGTAATTGGCCATGTTAAAATTATAAAGAAGATTAAAATCACATGTATGCCCAAACACTCACATGGGATGTTTTTTCAGATATGGTGTTAAAAGTCTGCAATGATCGTGCAGTTCGATCAGCCTGATCCGCCCTGCTCTTTCTTGCTAGTTTCACCTATCATTTGGGCATTCTGTCATCTTGTTTTTGGGGTTTGTACATTATTTGTTTGTCATATTGATGTGTACATTAATTTAAGTTAAGAATATCTGTTTTATTCAATACTTTGCAGCAACAATATTTTTGTTTCAAGAGTTTTTGTAAACCAATGATTTATTTAAGCTTTATGCTTGTTAATTTTGTGTTTTTCTGCGCTATTGCTTTTATCAGCATACTAGATATGGCTTATCTAGGATGATCGGAAATGATCGATGAACCTATTTTTTTAACAGAATTGCTGAAAGGTGCAACAAATTGTGTTTTAAAGGATTGAAAGTGTAGCATAAGTTAAATAAAAATAAAAGGAAGCAAAAAATAAACATTGTTTTCTAAGCTGGAAGGAAAATCCTAAAAGCCTTAATAAAGCTATTGGGTTGTCCGGAAAATAATGCAGGATTTTAAGTTTTCATTAAAAAAAATCTATATAAAATATTCTGTTTACGTTTACAGGATTACTCATTTGTTCCAAATGATATTGTTTGTTTACCTCTGTAGCATTCCGCTACTTGGAAATAATTCAGTCATCCTTATAATGTCAAAGCGAGAATTTCGTACGATTTTCTTTTACGAGTTTAAACTCGGCCGAAGCGGAGCCCAAACGGCTAGAAACATTAACCAAGTCTGGGGCGAGGGTTGTGTTAATGAGTGCACTGTGCAAAGGTGGTTTAAAAAATTTCGGGAGGGAGATTTCAGCCTTGAAGATGAAGAAGGTCGTGGAAGGCCTTCCTCTCTTAATGATGATGTTCTGCGATCAGTGGTGGAAGAAAACCCCAAAACAACTGTTCGAGAACTTGCAGAGCAACTCAAAGTCAGTAAAACGACCGTCGCTGACCACCTCAAGGCGATTGGAAAAGTGAAAAAACTCGAATATTGGGTTCCACACTCATTAAACGATCGCCAAAAAAATCAGCGCTTTGATGTTTGTGCATCACTTCTTTGTCGAAACAAAAATGACCCATTTCTGGCCAGAATTGTTACATGTGACGAAAAGTGGATTCTGGACAGTGGCTCGACAAAGGAGAAGCTCCAATACATTTTCCAAAGCCCCCAACTCATCAAAAAAAGGTAATGGTTACGGTATGGTGGGCTTCATTTGGTTTAATACACTACAGCTTCTTAAATCCTGGCGAAACCATCAATGCTGAATCATACTGTAACCAAATTAATACCATGCATCAGAAATTGGCAGTAATGAAGCCCTCTTTGGTCAATCGGAAAGGGCCCATTTTGTTGCATGACAACGCTCGACCACATGTGTCACGTGTAACGTCACAAAAATTATTGGAGCTTGGCTATGAAACTTTGCCTCACCCACCCTACTCTCCGGACCTCTCGCCTACTGACTACCATTTTTTTAGACACCTGGACCACTACTTACAACACATAATATTCAAAAATCAAACGGAACTGGAAAATGCATTTATTGACTTTATCAATTCTAAAAATTCTGAATTCTACTCAGACGGAATTAATAAGTTACCAACACGTTGGGAGAAATGTATTGAGAGTATGGGAAATTATTTTGATTAAAGAACATTGCTTTAAAGTAACTAGTTTCTTTTTTTTTGTTTAATACCAAAATCCTGCATTATTTTCCGGACAACCCAATAGTTTCTAAATCAAGCTGCTATAAAGACCTTTGCCTATTTATCAAGTCGGAACTAACGTAGAAGAATCTAAACTACATGAAAACAATAAAATCCGTGTTATGTGGGTTATAAAGATACGAGTATTTAAAAGGAAACGAAGAAGGCAATCAGTCCTACTTCTTAACTTTCCTTTGTCTACAAATTGAGAAATAATTATATAATAAATAATTGAATAACGGCGGGTTTTTATGGCTTGAATGTAAATGTAAAAGGCAAGTAATTTTGCAATTCATGTCGAGACGTGGTTGTAGAACTCCTTCAACCTGATGATGAGCTAAAAGCTCGAAATCCGGATCGTTGCAAAACAACTTACAGTGAGTAGGAACTATCTTTTTAAAAAGGATTGAACACTGCACTCACTCCACCATTCATCATTCCTATTAAAGGCAAATACTTCCCAAACTACACTTGATTTAAAAGTTCTCACAGGTTTCCGCTCAATTAGCATCTGAAAAACACGAGCAAAGCCAAGGAAGACACCGGTTTTGTAGCGGAAGGATTGTTGATCAGATCCCGTACCTCGTGTCAAGATTAGCCTACAACTACAAACGACAAAGGTTCTTGGGAAAAACTACTTCTACAGTTGAATACGATGTAAAAAACAAATGTTACAATAGTTTTTGTAATTGTAAATTGTTTCTATCCACATCAATATATCAACACTGAAGATGGATATACCTACTTTTTTTAACAGAATTTCAAAAAGGTGCAAGAAAGTGTGTGTCAAAGGATCGAAGATGTAACATAAGTTTAATACTAAAATAAAATGAAGCAATCAATAAACCTTGTTTTCTAAGCTGGAAGGAAAATCCTAAAAGGCTTAGTAAAGCATTTGAAGCTTACGGGCTGGGCTGCATATACAGATGTTGGTTATTGCATCTGCATTTTAAATCTGCACTGGATCAATTTTGGGTGTTTTGAGTTATGGGCTTAAAGTTTTGTTTGAAATGTTGGGGTTTTTTCGGTTTTTTTTGGGGGGTTTTTTTGTGTGTATTTAGAACTCACTTTTGAGAAATCCGGGTTTGAAAGGGTCATTTTACTAGGCGAGCCGTTGGCTATTTTTGGCGTCCTGGTGAGCGCTTTAATCGCCTCTAGGAGTTTTTTGAGGTCGTCGATCCTTTTGAGGAGCAGCTGCTGGCGCTGTTGGATCGTTTCGAGTGTCTCTTCGGCTCGTCCGCCTCCGTCTCCGTGGACGTCCCTCATTCTGTACATGCCGCCACTCCTTCCGTCGAAAGCGACCCCGTCCAAATCGAAGAGCGGCTTCATTCTGTACATCGTGAGAGGCCCGTTCTTGCTCATCTCCTCTGAAATTAAACGGGCTTCGTACTAACGAATTGACACCCGGGCCAAGCCGACGCGACAGTTCCTCCGTCCTCGTCGAATAAGAAGAACAGAGAACCTCGCACGTGTTTCCAGAAATCGTAACCTCTTTCAGTTGAATTTCTCTTTATCAGTCCCATTTCACACTCACCGTCTCTAACTCGTCAGTCACCGAAATCGGCACATAACTGTTTTCTTTGAAAAACGAACTTTAAAACCTTAAAACTAGAATTTTGTTTAAATTTCAGTTTGGAGAGTTTTGTTTTGTATAGGCAAGCGCCCTCTTCTCAGGCCCCTTCCCGGGAGTTTCGGATTATAAAACGCACGAGCGGACTGAATCTTATTGACTTTATCACCAACCGGATCATTACTGATAAATCATCGTTTAATCTATTTTCACGGAATGTGTTTTGCCCCACGCGGCGGCACTCTAGATAAGAACGAAACGCATTCTAAATAGATGAACCATTTTAAACTCAATTTTCAATTTCCATCGACGAAAAATATTTTTTACAAAAATCTTTGTACACTCTATGTTCATTAATTAAACATTTCTTCAAATATTAATTCCCATTGATAATGTGGGGCCAAGAACTGAACCCTGTGAGCCCCCTGGCTGTTGCATAACTCTGTATTACCCACACACTTACAAATGACAGATCAGATGTCTACTAATGACAAATTATAGTATACTATAAGTATTGCAGTATTAATTTTCTTTGTACGGTTTCTTGGTATGGAGCAAAATCAGATGTGAATTTAGAATAGCTCAACATCATCTCTAATTTGTATGTCACATTTTACCTGCAAACTTTAAACATACAGAGGGTAATTTTTCATTATTATTACTGGCAACTTTATAAAATGCATTTAAATTATTTGTAAGTTGTTAAAAGCCCTGATCCAAAAATCACAACTATGAATATTTTCTGTGGGTTATTTTATTGGTGCATACATTGTTCTTATCCATAATTAACTTTATATATTTAAACCACCCAGTATTCAACATAACACCTAGCTATTAGCATAACTTTGGTCAGGCTTTGACGGAATTTTTGTAATATAATCAACCACAGCTTAATTTCAAATGTGCAGGTTTACAGTCCCAGGTGTGTCTCTATGTATAAAAAGGACGATGGGTTCTGTGATGATAATCTAAAGATATTTTCTGAAAAAATCTGAAAATTTTTGATTTCTTTGTGTTTGTTGCAACTCATACTTTGAGCTGCATAACACACCATCAATTGAATGGCCAAACTAAACAAATTCAGATTAGCAATGACAGATAGCATTGTTTTCAAACTAGTGGCCACATGGCATTTATGCTCCATTTTGCATAGATAGTTTTATCTTCAAAATGCTTTGTTAGAATACACCTAGATGTGAGAGTAGGTTTTATACTCATTTACCACTTCTTCTACAGAGCGACCTGTATAAAACCACTATTCATTTTTTACCACCTCCTACCCATTTTTAAAGGTTATGATTTTTAATGTGGCTACATTTACTTTTAAGTTACAAGCTTTAACATATTTATTATTTAAATTAATTATACATTTTATCTAAAGTCTTAGTTGAGATGAAAAAGTTAGTGTCACAAGCAGTATTTGAACACCAGTTTTTCATCTCAACTAAGACCTTAAGTATAATTAATTTTAATTTTATTTGATATAAGAAACTCGTTTCTGTTGTATGACCTATTTTTATTTTGGTTTTATTTATTTTATTTTTTACAAAGTAGATTCTTTTAAGTTTGCTCTTAAGACACATATTGTTAACATTTTTTAACTTCCTATTATTATTTATTTGCTTGAAAGCAAAGGTTTGTTTTATTTATTTTATTTTTATGGTGCAGCATGACATCTTGTGACACATTTTTTATTATTAAAACAATATAGAAGCTTCTCTTTGTGCTCCTATTTTGTGATTTTATTTCCCAAACAAATTTCTTTGGCTTTGGGGCAAGACCACTGGCCATCCACAACTGGACATTTTTATGTTTATAACTTCTTGGGATAATGATTCCTCAGAAAGTCCCATTGTAAGTAGGAACAATTATACTTTTCATTCTCCAATCAAAAAAGTTCGGAGATAAGCCAACTCCATCAACATAGGTTTTTTCATTGATAAAAGTACAAAAATAAAAGACTTTAAATTCCACTTCGAAGTTGTATCTAGTCATATATGTTTATATATTTATTTACTTATCACCTATATTTTAATTATATTTTGTGTTTACCTTGTTTTTCTGTATTATTAGGCTTCCAAGATTGTATTTGTAATAAAATAAAAAATATTGGTCTCTCAAAAATGAAATACCTTTTTTATATAATAATGGTTGTATTTGATTCTAAGCTGAATAAAAAATAAAAAGGTGAATGTGAAGGAGAACAAACTGTCTGGTAACTCGAATTTCCTATAATTTTCCTCTAATAGTTCAGCAATGTCTGATTATAAGGTTTTGGTCAATGTACAAATATTTCAGAGTAAATCGATGGAAATGTCTACATTTTGGAGTGACGAAGAGATTACATAAAAATTATTCAGTTGTGTTGATATAGAAAACTTTGACTACGACAGGTATTAAATTAAAACAGCATTTTTATCGAGTAACGGTATGAAACGAATGATTTATTTGTGACTAAATTCTAAGCTTAAAAAATTAATTTGAGTATGAGGGAAGAAAAAGGGCGAAGCATCCGGTCAGGTGACTTAAGAAACAACGTAAGGTTCAATTCTTTCTTATTGAAATTTATAGGCAATGTCCGTTTAAATGGTACAAAGTAAAATAGGCCGGAAATTTTGGAAGAAAAGACGGCCGAGGGAAGTCGACAAGTGGAAAAGTCCCTTTTGTCAAATTTCTCGGGTCGAGAGTTGTTTAAAAGATGCGCGAAAGTGGCGCCAACGGCGAAATCGTAGAAATATATTTTTTATACACGAATTTCCATCCTTGGAGATGGGTGAGGAGGTGAGGATTTCGGCGGACGAAGAGATGGCGAACGTTTTATTAAAACGGGGACTCGGTTCTCGAATGGAAAAGACAAAGCGAAATGGGCGACTATCTAAATGGCACTACAGCTTTAATTAAAAAAACGGAGAAAGGCGTTAGTAAAAAGTAAAATAATATGTGGTCCTTTGTAAAAGTGGAATTTTCCCCTCGGGTCGATCCTCGTTGATACGGGTTAAAATGATAAAAATCCTCGACCGGATCAATGGTGCCAAGTAATGGTCAATACAAAGAATAATGAATTCAGTTTGCTAACTTGTTATTGGTCGACGCCATGTTTAGTTGAGTTTATAACGTATTTCTGAGGGATATTATAATAATAATTTGTGTCCGAGTCTCGTGGACGGGATCGGGAGTGTAAATCGGTGTCGAGGTGGAAAAATACTCCAACGGATTGTCCAGGAGGCGAGGTATTTGATGTGAAATCGGTTTTTGTGCTATTGATGAAGGGAAGAAAATCGTGGCCAATCAGGAGCGTCGTTACATCCGAGGTTGTTTCTCCTTCTTACCGTCCCTGGGATCGGCGAACCTCTGTGGTATCCGTGCTCGGCCTTTCGTCGAATATGTGAAGGGTGGTTTTGTGTTCCCGTGTAAAAGGGGCGAAATTCTTTAGTCTCTTCTCTCGTCCGTGTCGTCCGATGTCGGGTTAGGACTGGTCGGCGAGGTCTAAAAGCGTCTGCGGGTCACGTGACCCTAAGTGAAAAATGGCGCAAAGACGGACTGCAAACATGGATCCGTCTTGATAAAGTTATGTCATTTTGTTTTTGTTTACTATCACCGTTTTGTAGTAAACACGTGAGTTTTTTTTATTGTTACAACTAGTCGGGATATGTCGGCGAGGGGCGGAAAGAGGAGGGGGCGTCCCCCGAAGTCCGTCGTCATGGAAAGGCCTAAGAAATTCCAGTATCATTTGATGAAAAAGCCGAAATACCTCCTTGGGCCGAATAACGACGGCAAGGGGTCGGAGACGCCCAATTCGCAGACTTCGACGCCGACCGCGTCGAGGGCGTCGTCGCCTTTCGGCAGCGAAGGGAGCCGGAGGAGCTTCAGGCCAAGAGGGAGGCCGAGGTCCGTTAGAGGGACGAACAGAGGGAGGCCGTCCTATAGGCGCGGCTACAACACGGACGTCGTCGACTACAAGGACTCCGAGTACCACTACGGCTCCGATTTCGGCGAAGACTCGAGCGGGAAGAGCGACCACGAAGACGACGTCCTCTCAAAGAGCAACAGCGAGTCGGAGACGGCCAAAGACGACCTGAGCGACAGCGACTTCTCCCTGTCGAGCTACAGCACCGCCAGTGGGGCCACGCGTAAGTCATACAGCTACGTCCGCAACCCCAGCCCGATTCCCCTCTGGCTGCAGGACGTCGAGCTTCCACCATTGGAGCTTCCCAAGTCCTCCGATGACCTTCTCATCCCGAGAGAGCTGATCATGCAGGCCCTCTCTGTCTACGAGGTCATCAGACACTTCCGAAACCTAGTGAGGCTGTCACCATTCCGCTTCGAAGACTTCTGCGCCGTCATGATGTGCGAGGAGCAGACGTACATGCTCGCTGAGATACACATGATGCTGTTGAAGGCCGTCCTGAGAGAAGAGGATTCACAACAGACCCACTTCGGACCTTTGGATCAGAAAGACAGCGTCAACATATCTTTGTTTTTTGTCGATTCCATAACCTGGCCCGAAGTGTTGAGGAGCTATGTCGAAAGCGACAAGAGCTTCGACCAAGGTCAAGGCCTCCTTGACATCCTCACCAATGTCGATTATCCCTTTACCGACGTTGAAAATCGTCTTAAAGTGTTGCAGTTCCTCACAGATCAATTCCTTATAACAAACCCGGTCAGGGAGGATCTAATCCACGAAGGTAAAACGGCGTCTTGCGCTTTTCGGAAAGGCGTTTCTAAGACTTGTCTGTTTTTTAAAGGGAATTTCACATACGACGACCACTGTAGGATATGCCATCGGGTAGGCGATTTGCTCTGTTGTGAGACGTGCCCTGCCGTTTTCCACCTCGAGTGCGTCGACCCTCCTCTCCAAGACATTCCGACTGAAGACTGGCAGTGTGGCATCTGCAGAGCTCACAGGGTATGTGCAATTTACACTCAGCTGACACTCAGTAAATGCTCTTTTCACCAGCTGCCATTTTACAACACTTGCTTTTCTTCCGATTGCAAACATTATGCAATTTCATACAGGTTTTTTACCTATTAGAAAATAATAAATTTATAAAATGCCAAAACTATCAACTGTATTTATTGTTTCTTAAAGTTAAAATATATATACATATAAATGATAGTTAGCTATGCTCAATTTTTGACATAGTGTACAACTCATTCATAAAATACCTTGTTCTAATTAATTTATTTATTTTTAATTTTCTTGAACAAACAGTAAAAATTTTTATTGTTGTGAATGTAATGTTGTATTGCTATTTTAAGTCAATGTAAAAAAGTCTTATTTGGCTGCTTAAAAAAATTATCCAAAAGCTATCTTAACTCGTTAAATGTGGACACTGCTATATCAAAACCATTATTACTATTATTACTGCATATTCTACATTTATCTGAATTATTCGATATTATTTTGCTTACAATCTATTTAAATTTTTAGTAGATTGAATGTTAATTTAACGTTCAAACTAACTACTAAACAAAGTGACATATTGCAGAATTTATTTTTTTTTAAGAAACCTGATTGCAAATCAAGAAGCTTGTAAGGTTGGGCAAACAATCAAATAATTCCGCGATTATTAGTAAATTAAGAAATTCGACCAATTTTGAATTATTTAAAAAAATGGTATTGAAGTTTCGCAAGTTTAATAGAAGTGAAATGTAAATATACTTTCTTTAAACTAATTCGTAATTGACAGTTAAATTTTTCATCATTACTGTAATCTGAGTGTTATTACTTGTATTAAGTATGTACTATGACTGTAATTAAAAAGTTTGTAAAGGCTTCGATAATGATGTAGTATAAGCAGGCATCATAGTGATTTTATGAGAGAAAGGTTTGTTCATTAGAATAGATAGTCCGTTAATTTTTGCTTCATAACATACTGCAAATTTATAAAATCACAATCGGCATTGAGGGATGGTCTATGGTTACCAGTTCGTGACTAACATTCAACTATTTGTTTTCATATCATGTAAAACATGATCAATTTCCCTAGCTTTAAGTATAATCATTCATTAATTTATGATGAACATCATGCCATGTGATATGTTTTGAATTTTAACAACTTTTTGACAGCCATTTTGAAACAACTGCATGAAATATTTTATAAAATGCAGAATGAAGAGGTGATGATTTATCATCAAACGTCTTTATCAACGAACATTTTCACATTCTAATAAACATATTTGTATGTCGATTAAGGTAACCGGAGTGAACGATTGTATTCCCGATGTTGAAAAGTCTGGACAGTTATGCCGACAGGAGCATTTGGGGTTCGATAGGCATGGACGCAAATATTGGTTCCTCAATCGAAGGATTTTTGTGTAAATTCCAAACTTTCATTACATTGTATCGATTCAGTTGTCTCTATTTAACGAGTAGTTATTATTGCAGCGAGAGTGAAGACTCTTCTGAGTGCTGGTACTATTCGAGCCCACAGCAATTTGAACTACTTTTGGAAACTTTGGACAGCGCAAATTATGAAGCAGCCCTCTGCCAGGAGATGCTGGACTTCAAGGAAGAAATTATCAGGCAGATGAACATAACGGAAAAAATTACAAATCAGGCCAAAGGCAATAGAAAATCCTACCTCGAAGTGGAATCACGTAATGAATTTTTTCATTATTTATATTTCCTTCATGACTGAACTATTATATATACGTTTGTTTAATTTTTTAAAATTAATTTCGCAGAGGCAATAGAGAAGAAAAGAAAAGAGAAAGAAGAGAGGGAAAAATACGGCCTAACACAGGATATGGACATGAGTACACAGATGGTAAACAACTTTTTTATGTATTTATAAAATTAGAAATATATAGAAATACTCTTAAAGCTGTTTTGAACATTATGACATCTTCTGTTAGTTTCACTTGACTGTCTCATTGTAATTAACAGTTAATTCTATTATATTTTTCATGACTTAACAACTGAAACTATTTCTCGTGCTATTATTCTATTTCTTTATCACTATTTTCTTTGTTTTTTTACCATTCACCTTCTTCATTTTATAAACAACTATTTGTAGATGTTAATATATGAGTGAACTTTTTGAATTTTGATTTGTATATAACTTTACAGTCCTAACATACAATGATTTGTTATATTAAATTAAAGAATTAAACTAATTAAAAATAAATAAGTAAATGCTTGTTAAGAAAATAAATCGTTAAAGTAATATAAAATATTAGGTATTAGTGTTTCAAAAGTACCATCTTTAATGATTATTTCCTTCAGAATTCTACTGAAGTTACTTCTGAAGAAATTGTCGAAACATCAGACACAAATGGTAATTAAAACAATAAATAATAATATAATAATAATTATTTGAGAAATGTGTTTATTAATAGATGCTTTTTTAAACAGCACATTCACCGAGATCAGGCTCCCCTTCAGAAGGAGTCGGAAAATCAGTGGAAGAAACCGAAGACGATGAAAACGATGCTGCAAAAGCTGGTAAATGTCATGGTGTAAAGCCTGAATGGAAATTTTCTTTATATTAAAAATAATAATTTGTACACAGGAAAGAAAGCGACAATTGTCACCCGGTCAAAAACAGGAGCGATACCACCGAAAACATATACGGCGGATTTAGGGAAAAAAGACAAACTTGATACCAGCGACAACAGCCGGTTAACAAGACTTAAAGCTCACCAAATTGCGACAGGTATTTTAATTTTATTTATACTTTAAAAAATTATAGTAATTTTACTTTTTTTAATTAGGAACACATTTATTCAAACTTGGCATGGAAAATGGCTTTAAGGGTTATAACAATCAATTCAGTACAAATGTTGCTGCTCTCAATAAACCACAGAGAAATGAAGAAAGGGATAAAATGAGGTATCTTTCTCATAAATTCAGCCTTACACAAGCCTCCTCTTTCAAATGGGCAGGGCCTGTTCATGGTAATATACATACAAAATTTAAAACATAAACAAATCAGCAACTATGGATGATAATTCAGTACTTCCCTTATTATTATTTTCAGGCACAAAGAATCAGTTACTTTCTACGGTTCGGCAGACACTTCTCCAGCTTGAAAACGCCATGCCAGCATCTCTAATGCATGTAAACTGGAACCAAGTGAGAAAACCATGGGTCTCAGCTGTGGCTTCTTGCACGACCCCTAAGGATTTCGCTAGGGCGATTATTGTACTGCAAGCTTGCATGAAATCATCGGTTTATGCTCCAGTCTGGCATGAACAACTCGGTAATATTAGATTTGATCTGATCTGTCTTAAAACATTATTTAAATCGGCATTTTACAGGCCATATCCGGTTGCAAAGGATAACTGCAGCTGAGAGGGAGGAGAGGAAAAGAAACGAGAAAAAAGAGAAAAAGGACAGAGAAGAAGAAGAAGAAAGGAACAAACTGACATTTAATTTTGTAAAATATACACTTGGCCTAAAACATCAGGTAAATAAATACGAATTCCAAAATGTAATTGATACTATTGATAACACATTGTTTTGTGTTTTTGTTTTAGGTTTGGAAACAGAAAGGGGAAGAATACAGGGTGCATGGTCGTTGGGGTTGGCAGTGGCTCTCTAATGTTAGGAATTATAAGTTTCTCGACTGTCGGACAGTTGGACTGAGAGCAGGCCCACAAAAATACATGGTGCAAGTACGAGATGATCAGGGGCTTAAGATCCTTGCAATAGAACCTTCGATATACAAGTACCTTATGGAGAGGAAAGACAATAAAGATATTGCACCTCCAGATAATATAAACCAATCTTTAGAAGCAGCAAACATAAGTATGTTTCATATGTCACATTTAAATATCATTTATTGTTAATATGTATTTCTTTTTATTATAGATTTAAATAATTTAAAAGTTTATCCACCTATATCAAAATTTGAGGAGATAAATATAACGAAAGCTTTAACAACACCTGGTAGGCTCCACTATCCGAAGGTTGCTAAGAAATCTAAATTAGATGAGTTTCTTCAAAGGAGAACACACCTTAAAATATTAGAAGAAAGACAATTGGCCCAAATTGTAAGTTCAAAAATATTTTTACATTTTTTTTACAGTTTTAAAATGGTTAATGTTGGAATTAAGGTTCCGCCTAAGACACCCGGAGGACCTGTGCTTGACAAGGATGTCAGGAGTGTGCTGACTGCGATAGGCAGGAGAGTTGCAGTCATCAAAAACCAATACGCTGCTTTAAACAAACAGTGCAAATTGTATAGGTGCTATAGTATAGATTGTGATAGCCAGAACAGCCAAGGCTGTTACTCTCCAGTATGTCTTCAAAGGACTTCACTCAGAAAAGAACTGCTTATGCTTCTTCGCAAAGCTAACACTGCAAGGAGTAATAGTGCAAATTCTGAAGCTATATCACCAGGTAAATTAACCCTCTTGGTTCCCCTCCCCCCCCCCAAAAAAAAAAAAATATATATATTATTTTAATTGTTGATATGTTGAAATTGTTATAGTCGAGTCTAAATCTGAAGTAAAAAAGGAAATCAATTCTGTCTCAGAGTCTAAATTGAGTACGGGTACAGAGACATTGAGGGCTGTACTCGAGGGAAGGGTCGATATTGACAAAAAGCCCAAGTTGGAACTCCCCGCACCTGTCAAAATCGAAAAAGACATCAAAAATGAAAATATCGAAGTCGATGTGACAAACCCGGATCCGGTCGGTGAGGTGGTTAAATCTGAAGGGCACAACAACTTTGTAGTCAAGCCTGAAATTAAACTGGAAGAAGATGAACAAAATATGGAGGTGTGCAATGAGATTGAAATCGGCACATCAGAAGTCGAGGATGTAAAAGAGGAAAAGCCTACTGTCACAGTGACAGTGACAACTACAACTACTACACAACACACTACCACAGTAGTTCGAGGACAGGTCAAAATGACAGAGTCGTCACAGACCATCACTTCAACAACTACTACGACAGCAAGGTAACCAATTATATTAAATATTTAAAATAAAAACATCATTATAAATATTAATATTTTAGTGAGGGAGGAATAGAAGTTAAGAAAGAAGAAAGCGATATTGTAAACACAATTATAAAAAGTGAACAAGGGACAACTACAACAAGTGTTTCAGCAGCTCTTTCAACTACGACTGCGGTTAAAGATGAATCAAATCGAATTTACTCTGCAACATCTACTAAAGGAAAAGTAAGTTATTTGTTGCACATAATAATGTTGTAGAAATGGTAAATGATGGAATGAGTGCGGTGTTCAATCCTTTTTTAAAAAGGATTTAATAATGTTTTTGTTAACTTTTTCTGATTGATTACAGGTGTACCTGAAAAAAGTTGTGACAGCCGATAAACGGAAAAAAAGGACCCAAGTGAAATACCCAAAATGTTCTACATTTCACACAAAAAGCAACAAGAAAAGTTTACTCATACTCCCTCAGCACGAACTTTCAAAATTGGCGCGACTGAGTGGTAAATTCCCAGTTCAAGGGTTTAACCATATGGCAAAATACACGCAGACCAATTTGGCGACTTGGCCATACCCCTGTTCAAGGCCTACATTTAAAACCTGTTGGCTGTATCGTACCGTGAATGTCAAGACTTTGGCTGCAGCTGGTCTGCAGTTAAAAACAATGTGGGCATGTTTACGCTGGGACGATATGGCAGTAAGATAATTCATTATTTTTGTTTTATAATAAAACATTTGTGTTTACGTCCGACTTCCTCTCCAACAGGTGAAACCACCGACTAGTGATGGAAAACACCAGATTACAACAGAAACCGAAATAATGACCACGGAGATATTGAAACATCGTAATCTTGGCGCTTTCTTGGAAAGAACAGAGTACCTTATGAGAAAAGTTGTCATACCATTAGAAGTGCCAAAAACAATTAGGGAAGTCCAGTCAATCAGAACCGGTTTGAGGAAAAGGAAAAGAGAAGAAACACCCCAAAATACAGAGCCTCAAGTGACAGAAGAATGGGTTGATGAATCTCGACTAGAACTTTGGGAAATTAAACAGTATGGCGAAAGGTAAATATTTTCAAAGTGAACTTACATACAGATAGATTTGTTATGGTGACCAAAAATGCCTGTTGCATGGGTACATCAAATAGGATTATTGTGCTCAAACTTAAATTACATTTGTTTTAAACATGAATCCTTCCCATTAAGGTTGGAGAGGGCAGCTGTTCAGCAGTCTATGGCAAGGACGAGGAGTTCCACCGGAAACCTCCCGAAAGATAAGGAAAAGCCTAATGTTGAAGAGATGAAGGAAAAGTTAGAGGCACAGCTCAAGTTACAAAGGGCTGCCCATCAGCAAAGGAAAGGTGCAGCTGCGGCTGCAGCCAATAATGCTAGTGCCTCAGTGACACCTGATTCAACCAAGACACCCACTAATCAACATGTGATCAAATTTGTCCCATCTAGTAGTGGAGACACCTATAAAGTTGTTACTAAGGTTGCCATCCCTCCAACTCCAACCACTGCCACTAAAAGTCCCCTAACCTCTCTTTTAACCAATACAACATCCACACCAGCCAATAAGACATTTGGAACAAGAAGGATTATCATGACAAAAAGTAAGCTCTGATCAAGATAAATGACTTCAGTTTGGTTTTGTTATTCTATTTATTTGTATGTAATAATTGTAGGTGTTGATGGTACTACACGGGTTGTAACTGGCCCTTCAAGTATATTGCCTAAAGCTAGCACTGTTCAAATGGCAACTCCTGGCCAACCATCACTTGTAAAATTACAAGGAACTCCCGGTAAGTTTCACTTGTATATTTTTAAAAATATTTGTGTTAATGCTCTAATGTAATTTTAATGAATTTTCAATTTTAGGAACACCACAACAACAAAGGGTTCAAATTACAAAAGGCCCCGATGGAAAGTACCAAGTCAAAGGACTGATGCCGGGCCAACAATTAGTTCAACTCTCTGACGGCAAGTTGCATGTGTTGAATACAGCAACCACCCCAAATACGATTACATCGATTGCAACAACACAGTCTGTTAACACGCCTGTAAAGTCCGGGCCTCAACAAGTGACAGTTGTCAAAACACCACTCAAAGCAGGCACGCCTGCTAAACAAGTTGTGATAAAGCAAGTTCCTTCTTCTTTGGTGCAGAAAGTTGGCAATGCGAATGTCGTCGTGACCGGAGGTCAAGTATTAACACCTGGACAAATTGTCGTCCCAGCTAGTGGAAATGCCACTCAGGTAATATCACCTCATTGTAAATTTATCTTTTTTATTCTTACGTGATTGTTATTTTTCTTCTGAACAATAGTTTGTGGTCAACAATGCCAACCTTGCCCAGCAACTGGCTTCTGGCAAGGCGACTTTAGCAACCCTCAATGGTCAACAGGTGTTGATAAGAACGACTGGCACCTCAGGAAACATAGTGCTCAAGTCGCCTACACCAGGACAAACACTTGTCGCAAAATTGCAGACACCACAGTCTGTCCCTACAAAATCTGTTGTTGTAAGTATACAGTAAATCATACAAAAATGCATAGAACAAATACAACTAAAATAATCTTGTAGACAACATCCGGGCCTGCAACGGCAAAGACTGCTGATGACACAGGTTTAGCTTCTGAAGCAAGTAAGGGAACAGTAGCAACCACAGGAACGGTTGCAACTACAACATCTACAACAGCACCGACCCAGACATCAGTCATAACGCCATCAGCGGAAGTCAAACAATCAGTACCTGAACTAACAGTACCTGCAACCACCACTACCACTGTCCAGGTCAAAAAATCTCCAGATGAACAGGTGCATTATCACATAAATTTTTTTAAACAATTTTTTAAAAGTATACTGTGTTAATATAAGCTTATTATGGTTACTTTTCCTCCATTATCAATTTATAATTAGAAATCCAAGAGTATAGTTCTAAGTTCCTACTTTGGCCGTTGATAATCCACTTGGTCTCTGAGTATCTGGGACTTGTTGAAATTTTTCCATGGCCGTTTCTTCTCTCCAAAAATAAAATAATGGGACACCACACTGGATTTTCTTTTCTTTTCGGCAAACAGTGACCCTCAGGTGAAATAAAAAACAAACAAAAAACAAGAAAAATAAAATAGCAATGGCTAGGGAGACATTAAGATCATTAAGACTTTTCCCCTCTGTTTGTTTTATATTAGAAGTAGTTTTACTATTATGTTTAACCTTTTTTGATGGTGTGCTAGCATGTAGCAAATAATGTTATAACCTCGCTTTAATTCTTATATCTTTTTTTTCTTTTATTCTTTTTCTCTTAACAACAACCTCCGGCAGACGGATAGTGATCCATGCCTGTACTATGCTTTGCTAACAATCATTGTTATATTCGTAGAAATAAAAAGCATATATAAATAAAAAAAATAATAAAATAGCAATGTATTACAGAAAAATGTAAAACAAAAAATTAAACAAATTCTCTTTTGCAATAATAAAAGAGAGAGGAGAGAGAGTGAGAGAGAAAGAAATAATCAGAAAACAAAATCCTATAAAAGGAAATGAAAGTCTGAACCTTGTCCCCATCCTTTTCCTTCTCGTTCCAGGGCTTTTCTTCCCTCGCACACACGGATTCGCCCTGCCAACAATAAGAAAATAAGTCCAAAATAATTTTAAATAATAATAAAAGTTTTTCTTTGTCTCATCCATACCGACCCATTCAATCTCAAACCTCGCCTGTCCTAGCTGAGTCCCACTGTCCTGACTGGGCCTCCGTCGGCTCCCAAAGTCCTCTTGTTTTCTTGAAGGCACTTTTGTATCTAGCTAAATCTTGCCATCTCGTTGCAAGAAAAATTGTTTATGCTTATTTTCTACTAACAAGGCATTGTCTTCTATTCCTAGATATTTGTCAAAATACACATTATTTTTTTCCTTCATATGATTATTATAAACTGTTTTAATTTTAATGCAGGAGAATCCAGCAGGACATCCTCCTGGCACCGTCATCAAGTGCATAACAGCACAGGTGATACAAACTGCTCATGGGCCGAGGATTGTTTTACAAGGTCTGACAGGGTCCAATTTCTCTCAACAGCAGCTTGCAATAATTCAACAGCAAGTTAAACAGCAGTTGCTTAAAGGTTAGATTTATTTATTATTAGCTGTACTTGTCTGATAAAATGAAACAATAAAAAAAATTATTAGTCATGTAAGATCTAGTTTAAAAGTATGTATTGTACAACAAAAAAACTTCCCTTAGTTACCATTAAACTTTTTTATCTCTTTTATAGAATTGTGTAAAACCTGCTAAAGAATATCTCAAAATAGTTACAACAAATGTTTTATGTATGGTAAAATAACAGAAAGAGAAAGAAAAAAATCTTAAAAATTAATATGAATTTTACATCACCTTTTTACTGCTTACAGAAATCTTTTGAATACTTTCCTTCCAAACTATAAAACTATAAATTAATTTAATTTTTAATTAAAACTAAGTCTGTAATTAGAACAGTTTAAATGTTCCCCATTGCAGAATTACTGTAAATAAATAAAAAAATCCAAATGTTCAATTATACATATATATATATATATATATATAGATATATATATATATGTATAATTGAACATTTGGATTTTTTATTTATTTACAGTAATTCTGCAATGGTAATTCATTGTTTTGGTATTAAATAAATATTAAAAATTAAAAATAATGCATATTTTATATAATATATTTTCATATCAGCTCAAGCAGAGGCAGGAAATCAGGGTGTTCTCGGTCCAACGAAAATATACATTGCAGTTCAGCCTTCTCAGACACCACCAGTTCCTGAAAAGGAAGCACCTGTTGCTATTAAAGAGGAAACACCTGAAGTGCCTAAGTCGCCTGTGAAAAAAACAGTCGTAAAGCAAGAGCCTGTATCACTGCAGATACCTCCAGTAACACCCGTGAGTAATAAATTTTTTAACCTGTTTATTAAATTATAATGTATAAAACTTGGTTTCTGGTGAATGCCATAGACAAAATCAGTTGTAAATGGACAACCAACAGTAACGGAACAACCAGTGGCACAAGTTGCTAATGCCGTGCCGGCCACAAAACCGTCACCCCCCGGAAGTAAATTTGTCCTCACACCAGATTACATCCAACAAAGTATGTTTATATAATAATCAATTACCATTTTTAAGACTGTCTTATCATTCTTGTTTTCCTTTTTCTTAGCGATTAAAAATGCTCTGAAGCAGGAAAACCTTAATCCAGAAGTAGAAGAGAAACTGATAAAACTTCAGAGGTACCAAGAAAGACAAATGAAAGATGACGGGGCTCCAAGTGCTGTAGGACAAACGAGTGTTGCAACTGCGCCTGTCATTCAACCAACTCCTACTGTAAACCAATCGAAGAAACGACCTGCTTCACAGGATTTAGAATTAGAATCTCCAAAGAAAAAAGTAATCAAAATGGAATCAAAAGAGGGAAAGTAAGGAATTTTAAATGCAGTACCCCTCTCCTGATAAACATAGATCTACATTTTTGTGTTTGGCTAGGGGAGCTGTGAATAATAAGAGCAAGAGCAAGTCTCAAGAAGACAAAAAAAAGCAGCAACTTCACTGTAAGCTACTTTTACTCCTTTACCGACATAAAGAGTCATTGAAGAAAGATATCCTAAAGAAAAGGGCTCTTCTTGAAAAAGAACTCCAGGTTACTATACAGGTTTGCATTATTTCGCAGCTGCAGAAGCTGTTAAGCATGCCTAAAGAAAGCACATCATGATAGAGCAGTTCACTAACCATCGCTTATTTATTTATTGCTTATGTGCTTTTTTTAGTCGCATCAAAAGTATTGAACAGTCACCTGTTTTGTAAAAATATATATTTAAAATCTTAATTAAAATATATGTGACTTTTCAATAATATTTTAAAAATAATTTAACAGTGTTTAGTGCCCATGTTTTACTTAATTATAGTTATCCTAATTAATATTTAATATCATGGTATTTCATTATTTTGTAATTATTAAAGATTTGGAAATGAGATCTTGGTGGGAATAATATTAACAATACTAACAAATGATTATTCTAAAGTATTTTCTGTGGATGGGACAATCTAAAGCATGAACAAAATCTGGGATTGAGTTTATTATTCAGATTGATGTCTTTTAATTTCTATCTTTGTTCTGTTTTTGTGGAGGTAGTTTTATTTTCTCTTCTCACGAAACTGACATGTAAAAGAAGAATTATTCTTTTGAAATTTTTAAATACATTTTAAGGGCAATAGTGTAAATATATTGCTTTTTTATATTTTTTGTAAACTGTATATACTTCTGGATGTATGAAATCAAAATTACAACGAAATGACTTTTGTCTTAAGATGAATTTTAAATGCTGAAAGTAGTGTTTTCTCAAAATGACTCAGTTATGTTTATAACTTACAAAAAACTTCTTTTGTATTATAAATATATAGTGGAATGTTTCTAAATGAAACATTAAATCGTTAAACTTTTTTTAAATTAATCCATTAAAGACTAAATTATCACTATGTGCTGTGGCATAAAAATTCTTCATTTTCAAATAAAAGAAAACATTTACAACAAACAACTGCATTCTTGATAGATGGGACAGTTAATAACAGTAAACATGGTTTTATTTGTTTTTTGTTTTTCTAAATTATTGTTAGCCATTACATTGTGTAGGTCTTTGCAACCGATTTTAGATCTCAAAATAGTAAAGGATTTAGTTTAGTTTAATTTTGAATAGTGCAAAAACAAAACATTGTATCATTGAACAATAAAACTTACAACTTTTCATTATTTTATTTTATTTCTTTAGAAAATTCCTGAATTAAAAAAGCTCATATTAAAAAAAAAATGCTTGTAACAAAATAATAATCAAACCTTGTGTCATGTTTTTATGGTACAAATATTTTGTTTTTGATGCATATTATTAAAATATTGAATTAGCAAGTCTTGATTGATTTCTTGTTTCATCATCAGATTCAACTACTAAATTGGCAATCTAAAACTAACAAAATTAGATGTAGACACTAAACTATCAACAATTATTTTTTTAAATAAAAGTTAACATTACAGCTTTAAACTCTGCATATTTGTACTTTTCAACTCTGGTGATTGGAATTAAAAAAATAATAAAAAGCTAGGCACTCAACAGTTGACATTTAAATTTCTTTAAAAATATTTTATTACAATTGATATTGACCTTTTTTAAAAAGTCAGTAAAATTTTAGAAGTTTTTTATTTACATAATTAATGAGTAATTCTTAAATATAAAGCTGCAGGTACAGTTGGTTATGCATGCCTTTAAGTACAAGTAAAACAACTGCATTTATTAATATTTCCTTTGCTATTATATTTGTTTGTTATCTTGTTTAAAAATTATTGTTTAAAGATTTCATTGTGTTTTTTAAACATTTTATCTTTAATTTTTATAGCCTTATTGTTTAATACAAAACCAGTATTTAAAAGTGGCATACTTAGAAAGATTCAATTAATTTTATTATTAATAATTAATTTTAGAGTGAAGTAGCGCAAGAAATTGCTACAAGAACAAAGGCCGAAAGGACTAAACAGGAAGAAGTGAGGATAACAGGAAGTAGCAAACGGAAATCTGGAGCACTTCCTGCGCCAGTTCTCCCTGGCAAAAACAAAGCTAGAAAAACTCCCAGTTCTGCACCACCACCTCAGGTCAATCCTACCCCTCCTGTGCTCAACCACAGGTCAAAGAAAGAAAAACTGCTTTGTATATGTCGGACACCTTATGATGAAACAAAGTAATTAGCTTTAAAACAAAACAAAACAAAAAAAAATATATATAGAGAGAGAGAGAGAGAGATTTTACAAATTTACTTACTTTCTGCAGATTTTACGTCGGTTGTGATCTTTGTAATAACTGGTTTCACGGTGATTGTGTTGGCATCACCGAGGAGATGAGCAAGAGTCTTACAGAGTTTGTGTGCAACGAATGCAAACACGCCCGAGAGACTCAAGAGCTCTATTGCATTTGCAAACAGCCATATGATGAGTCCCAGTAATTAATATATTACCATGAAATTCATTTATATTTTGTCCAATGTGTTATATATTGTAACCGTATATTACAGTTTTTACATATGTTGTGACCGATGCCAAGATTGGTTCCATGGAAGGTGTGTCGGAATTTTACAATCTGAGGCAGAAAATATAGATGAATACATCTGCCCAAATTGTCAAAGAAATTCTAACATAAACTTTGCAAATATGAAAAACTTAGCAACAAAAGATTTTGAACAATTGAAAAAGCTTATTAAACAAATACAGGTAATTAATTTTCTGTGTTATTATTGAGAAAAACCCTGTTTTTAAATATTTCATTTTGTTTTGTTTTTCTTGCATAGTCACATAAAAGCGCCTGGCCCTTTATGGAACCTGTGGATCCAACAGAAGCGCCGGATTACTACAAAGTCATCAAAGAACCAATGGGTATGTAAATAAATTAATTTGGTGCTGGTGTGCTTCTATCTTGGTTGCATTGCTTTTAATAACATTCAGATCACCATTCTTTAAAATGGAAATAGATAATATACTTGTGCTTAACAGACACTCCATTTTTCTTCTTTTCTTTTTTCTTTCTACCCCCTTGCACAAATTGCTATAGCCATTATTAAAATTCCAGGTCAGAAGATAATAAAGAAGGAATTGATGGGTAAGTTAGGATAATACTGAAGGGGCTAAAATACGAGATACAGAAATTATGGTTCATTTAAATAACTTGTATGGTGCATTTTTTATTTATATATATGTATAAAAGCATGCTCATTTTAAATCTACATTTTAATCGCATGATAATTTTGTACTTATTTTTGATCCTCAATAGCCACAAGCCAAATACCAGTTTACCAAAACCAGCATTCAAAAATCAAATTTGGGAGTAAAAGGAAATGTTTTTGTTGTGTTTCTTGAATACCTGGTCCAAGCATTTTCAACAGTATTTGTACTTTTTACTTGCATGGGCTCTGGGGGACACTAAAGCAAGGAACACACCCAACGCAATGCTACATGACCCAACGTCTTGACTCGTTCTGGTAGGGTGTGTACATCTGTTCGATGTCAAGCGCACCCTACGGACAGTCACACAGCGTGTATCACAAATAGGTATCACAATTGCAACGCCTCTTTTGCTGTTATTATGAGCAAATCCATGTAATAAATATACGATAAATTTTCTGCCAAACCACTATAAATAATTTTTATAAAAACATGAATTTTTGATCTTGGTTAATTTGGTTTACATTAAAAAGGCATGTTGTAATTAATATAACGATAAAAATTCATAGTTTGAAATAAGGTACAAAAAATATGGGTGCCCAGTTTTTGTCCTCGATGAAAATCTGCACATTGGGGAACTTGGTTGCATCACGTAATGTAGAATAGGGTAGCGTTTTCTGCAAATCTTATGGAAAATTGGATATTGGGTTTGCGTCAGGTGGCTTTGGGTCATGTTGCTTTGCGTTGCGTTGGGCAATTGGTACTCACATCAGTTTAAATTGACCTTATACAGTATCACGCACTTAACTCATTTTCTTTACACTGTCCTAAAATTTTTTACTCACATTGTAAAATAAGTTTCTTTTTTATTTAATTATGGGCCTTTGATCCCTTGGCAAAAAAGTTGTTAAAATAATATTAAACAAGCTTTAATAGTGTCAAATAATTAAAATTAAGCTTTCAAGTGGACACCTACAAACTTTAGACTTTATAATATCAGCCAGGGTACCATAGAGATTTGAGTTATTGTTCCCGTGCAAAACAGCACCTTGTAAGAATATCCAAATTGTTCTTAGGAAGGAAGAACGAACTTAAAATCTCTCATGTGAAAAAATATGGTTTTACTTTTTTGCAAATTAATGTAGTTGTTAAATTTTTTAGGAAGAATAAATAAAAAGTGATGAAATTAACAAATTAATGATTTTATTAAGTAAAATGATGTAGTTTGGTTGTTGCCGATCATGCTAGGCCTTCACTATTTTGGTTTGTCAGATGTTTAGGCATTTTGCCGCAAGAAACCACCTACTCCGTCCATTTGTGAATGCAGAAGAGGTTTTCTTTGCAAATATGACAGGGGTTGATGTCTTGTCTCGTCCTGCTCATATCATTCCGAAGTTGGAGTTGGCAAAATATGGAAAAACAACAGATCAAACAAGCAAATGGTAGGCAGATCAGGATGATCGGAAACGACCAAACTACGCAAGCCTCAACAAGAAATCTTAAAAATAATAAAATAAATTAGTTAAAACAGTTGTCTACAAAGTCACTTGTTAAAGTTACAATAAAATTTATGGGAATCTGTTTCAGTTGAAACTAATCAAAATACTTTTGGCACAATTTAAGTATTACCTATTCCTAGACTTAAACAAAAGAGTATTTAATATTTAATGATCAATAATGTTTGAACATTTTATAAATTTTTTTTTTCTTTTACAGATTTGCAGACGATAGAGATGAGGATAAACCAGAAGCAATATAAAAAGCTCACTGAGTTTATTGGCGACATGACAAAGATATTTGACAACTGTCGGTACTACAACCCTAAGGAGTCGCCCTTTTTCAAGTGTGCAGAAGCCCTGGAATTGTTTTTTGTATCAAAAGTGAAAGGGTTGAGGGATAAACTCGTTGACGGGAAATAGTGAGGCAGTCATACGACTGCTGTGTGCAGTGCATATCGGATATTCGATTACTGATGGGTTTTTCTTTTTTTTCTTTTTTTTTTTTGTATTTTTAAATTCCCACCTTGAAATGTTGAACCAAAGTGTGACGACTCCATGGGACAAATTTATATCTCTATTAAGATTTTGTATAATAGTATCATAAAGCAAAATGACATACATTTCATTATCAAATATTGAAAGCAATACACAATTTGTATTGTTTGATATATATTTTTTTGTTTTTTTGTATTTTCTTTTAATCCCTAGCAAAAAGTTTAAAATGAGAAAAATGAAAATGACAAAAACTTTTTATCCGTAATGTAAATATGTTTGCTATGGGTAAATACTTGTATAATAACTGTTTAGAATAGAACAAGAAAATATTAGAAGGACATTCATTTATTAAATTAAGAGTTTTGTTATGAATACATTGTAATATATTTTTCCTGTGTAATTTTATATACTCAATATTTTTAATTTTTTTTTTTTTTCGTTTTCTAGGTCATTAATTTGTTGTAACTGTCGAAAATGTCTTTTTCTTAAGTTAAAATTGTACAGAATCCTTCGTCTTCTGTAAATAAGAGCAACACGAAACAAACAAAAAATCTAAAAGAAAAAACTAATGATAATTTACAATCTTTAGTATGCGATACGTCAAGCAGTTTTATACGTAAATTTTCATTATACTGTATAATAAATTAAATGATGGAAATAGACATTTTTTTGTACTAAAGTGTGAGTACACAACTGTAAATTATTATAAATACTATTTAACTCGAATTAAATTATTTTTCAAGTTTAGTTTGAAAGGAGATGCAAAAAAAAACAGAAATTTAGGTCTCAGTCTAGATAGTATATTATCGAAAAATGGAATAAATTATTTTTACCAGTCTTATTAATTTTGTTTATTAAATTAATTATTTATATGCAGCGTATTTCTTCAGTGACAATCCCCATCATGTCAAACTATCCTTTGGAAAAAAAATATTGTGCGAAGAATATATATTTTTTGGATAATCTCGTAAATAAATTCTCTTTACTGATTGAAGAAAAAATCACATTTAGATGTACTGTTCCTTTGACTTTTCATTGTAAATATAGCTTTATTATTTTAAGACTGTTTTTCTTGAAAACCTTTTATAAAACTTACCATTTACAACCCTGTAAGTAAACAAGGTAAAGTAAATTCAATTTTAACAATTTTTGTAAAATTATTTCTTTAAAATAAATTACACAATTGGTAAAAAAAGGTTTGGACCAAAATCTTCAAGATATCTTCAATGGGTTGTCTTCATTTTCTCGTCATGAATTATAATATTTAGAATTAGTTAACTCTAACACAACTTTCAAGCACATTTTTATCAACAGTTTTTATTGAGTAATACAAAAATCATGGAAAATTAAAATGAAAATCCAAAACTTACAAGTACAAAATAAGAAAATAAAAACAAAAAATAATAAACTAGAATGACTGCAAATATTAATTTACAGTCCTTTGAGTTTCTTATTTATTTTTGTTTTTCCAATTGAAAACGTAAAATTATAAACAATGGATGAAGTGAGGTTTTCTTTTTACCAATTGTTTCAATATCGTGACAAGACTACAACTGCTTTATTTTTAGAAATCAATGTTTTATCACATTGGCATTCAAACTTGTGTCCTGTTACTGCATTTTTCTTTCTGATCACAAATTTGGGAGGATTTTTTTTTCTTCAGTAGTTTGGCCGACAAATCTGGCAACTTTAAAAATGTACTGACACATATGTGCGGTTTGGAGGTGGAAGCCTGGTTGAAGATCTAACTTGAGAATACCTACCATTCCTGTCTCTAACAAGGTGTTAAGGGATAATACGAGGAAAAATAAAAATGCTGCCGTCTATGCGAGATAGAGAGAGGTTTTTGTTAAGATAAAGTTGTTTGTGTTTCCATTTTTTCCATACAAATAAACTGACCTGTCAAATAACTTTATTATATAAAACATATTTTAAAAAACTCATGTTTGCAGTTTAAATTAAATTAAATTAATAACATATATTCTATATAATGAACAATTCTTTAAATAAACATTATAAAAGATTGATTTATAATTTTTATATAAAGTAATTTGTTGAAGTTGTGAGGAGTGTCAAGAATGAGGTACTTTAGAAAAACACCTTTTTCATTTTGAAACCTTTCGACCTTTATTCGAGTCATCTTCAGACCTGGATAAATTACAAAACGTGTTGATTGGAAAAAATACAATTTAAGATGTAAATATAAATTTTGAAACCAAGTATTTCATACTCACATGAAGTGTGGTGAAAAATTGTGTCATGAGTGGGTCTTGAACCCATGACCTCCGTGAAATGGATTCTAGTCACGCTTTTCGCACTTATTTTTCACCTCAACCACACTCCATATAAAAATTATAAATGAATTTAAATAATTACTTTGGTTAACTAGAACCAACTAAGACATATAAATTAAAATAATAAAAACTGTTTTTATTTTTGCAAATCCTCTTTTGTGCTATTTTTGTTTATGGTTGTTTTCTTTTAATTATCATATTTTAACCTAATACTTCTTCTTTTATGGGCTGATATTTCTTTCAATGGAAGTATGAATGTGTGGAATTAACAAGTTACAACTTTATTTGGGATTTTATTATATTGAGTATAATAATAAAATATACAGAATTATACAATTTACTAAACTATACTTTTCATAATGTTAAATATATAAACTACATAAAAAATTCAGTTACAATTGCTAGGGCAACTACCTTACGAAATGCTTCTCCAGATCTCAAAGAGAAACTCAGGACTGATGAGGTAAGGTGGACGGGTCTTTTAGTTTCACACATCCATACTTGTATTAGTATCACAATTAACGAACATTACATAAAAACAATACAAATAGCAATTTGCCAATTGATTGACCAGTACAATTGTTATTATTTTTCTCGTTCATTATTGTAAAAAAAAGAATAAAACAGGCCTAGTGACAAATGTGTTGTGATGGTAATGTATAATTCAAACGCCGCACCATCCAACTTCGCGTCAAAAAACGCTCCGATCGAGCCTTGACCTGCCACCACAAAACATTCGCTTAACAGATGAATTAAAACAGTTAAAAAAGGCCCGCAGTTCTTGTCGTTATTCTGAAAATTGAAAGTTTTGCAGTAAAGCGAAGACGGTGAGATTTCTTCATTTGAATGTTTTAACAACAAGCCATTCAAACAATGTGCTACCGTAGCAAGCTGGGCTCAGCAGTCCACATATCTAGATCAATAGCACATCAAAAGGATATTGCTGATTTTTCATTCTATACAGCCTTAGTTATATTGAGCCCACTTCCGCCTCGGTGAAGTGAGCATGAAAAAGGGTGGTACAATTTTGCTAACTGGTTACTCGGGTTGAATTCTCCTGCCACTACCCAGTTCTCCCCTCGTTGGCGGTTTTTCGATCGAAAGCCGAAAAAGAAAGCTCGAGCGGTAGGTTCAAACGTATTTAAGAAGGTGTCATAAATGACGGAAAGCTTTGGGTCAATGACGCCGCTCAGTCTTGCTTTGTAATCCGAGGCAATAAAAAATATGAGATCGGGTGTTTATTACTAAGCGAAATTTTGCCTCACGTAATAGGACAAAAAACGACCTCAGGGAAAGGTACGCTGAATAATAGTCTATTTCTTACAAATTCCACTACATGAATTTCATTACAATAGGCAGACCAAAATGATCGGTAAGGACTGCATTACATACACGTATAGATTCAACGGTATAGGTTCATTACGCCGTAGATCACACGAAATACACCAAAAAACTGCCCAACCCTCACGAACAATCCAATAACGAGATTCGTAAAGAAAGAAAGTATGTTGTTACATCTTTATAAAAAGATAATAAAAGATAGAAAATATGAATTTATACGATGCTAGAAATTTTAGATTCAATCAAAGTATTTGTACTCGCTCAGTGTTTGTTTTCTGTGTAGATGTGATGTAGATGTGTTGTCACAACACACAAGAATGACACATCTACACAGAAAACAAACACTTTGAGTGAGTACAAATACTTTGATCGAATCTAAAATTTCTAGCATTGTACGAATTCTTTTTTTTTCACATCCTACATGTATTTGTAAAAGTTAAACAATATCTATTGTATCATCCCAGGCCCTGAAGATGATATCAATAAAGAAAGAAATGTTGCCACGTTAAAGAAAATGTTTTTCTAAAACCTATGTCACACCAGACCGCATCGCACGATCTCCAAATAATCATTAACTAATGGTCAATAAACACCACACTTATTTATATTGTATAAATCAAAATATTAATATGTAAAAATTATAAGTATAAATTAAATTAAATAATTATACATCGTTATTTAGAGATTAAACACTTATTATTTTGGTATATTAATTTCATTGTTAGTTAACATAAAAACAAAAATGTTCAACGATTCAGAATATTCTAATTTGGTGTAATTAAAAAAGAGAGGTCAACAAAATACTAGTTTTTGCATATTTTAACAAACATTATTTAAGCAAAATGGGTCGGAAAGGTCAAAAATTGGTTTTGACTAGAAGGCCGATTTTCATGGTTGATAATTCGTTTTAAAGAAATTATCGTGTATTTTGTAAAAAAAAGTCTTAACTAAGTCAAAAATGTCCAAAACAAGGCAAAAATGTAACTAAGGCAACAAAAGCTAAACTAAGGCAAAAAACGATAAAATAATGAAACAAAAAAGTCTAAACTGAGGCAAAAATATAACTAAGAAGGCAAAATCGTTCAGACTAAAGCAAAAAACTCTAAACTAATGAAACAAAAAAGAGTCTAAATTTAGACAAAAATGTTACTAAGGCAAACACGTCTAGACTAAGGCGAAAAAGCCTAAACTATGGCAAAAAATGTTTAAACTAAGGCAAAAAAGCCTAAACTATAGCAAAAAAAAGTCTAAACTAAGGCAAAAACAGCCTAAAGCAAGTAAAAAAAGTTTAAACCAAGGCAAAAATAGCCTAAAGTAAGTAAAAAAAGTTTAAACTAAGGCAAAAAGCCTAAACTATGGCAAAAAAATGTGTAAACTAAGACAAAAACAGACAAAAGTAAGTAAAAAAAGTTTAAACTAAGGCAAAAAGCCTAAACTATGGAAAAAAGGTCAAAACTAAGGCAAAATTTCTAAACTAAAAATATTTAATCTACATCTTCTTGCAAAAATAAAATCAAGAAATTAGTTTAAAACAAAATAATCGCCCCTTTTGAACTGATTTTCGTTTACAGGATCTCTATTCTGTACACATCTCTATGTAAACATGTTTGTGTTTAGAATAAGTGTTTTGTTTTTTTTATAGGCCAGGCACCGGTTTTTTAAATTACCATCCTCCTTTCGTACCTGACGAGACGACCAAGCCGACCCGGTTTCTAAGCTATCAGTTTCACTTTTCTATGAAGTATACATAATACATTTTATTATACTAAGAATCTGCAACTCGGCCAAGTGGAAGTACGGGGTTCGAATTATACTAAGAGTGTAGAACAGCGAGGTCACCCCTTTATCTCAATAATACATTCGGAAAAAGCGAACGTGTGCGACTGACTGGTGGACGCAGTAGAAGCGGAATTTTAAAAAAACTACACGCAATTGCTCAAGGGCAATTTCATGAATCAAAACCAGTTATCGCCGTCTCCGTGTTCAAAAGATTTCTAAAACATTAAGTGCAGAGAACGAATCAGTGCCCCGGTTATCGATCCCATCCCAGTCCTCTTCCGTACGGTAAGAGGCGTGGCTTTTATAATATGCCCACAAGGGCATTTCCATTTAAAAAGTTAAATTGACTCCGTAGCAGAGGACTCACTTCTGGAAATACGCAGAACGTTTGGAAATAAGCAATTCGAGAAGATGGTTTTGCAGAAAGCTCTGTCCAGCACGACTCTTTTGACATCCCAGCTAAGAAAGCAATGTAAGCGACATTCCTTTTAACAATCAAAACGGAATTTTCTGTATATTCAATTAAAATTGTAGGCAGATTTTTAAGCCAACTTGTACCAGGGGAGCCGAGCTCGCCCTCGGTCAATACCAAAACGATTCCGGGTCCCAAATCGCAGAAATTGATGGCAGACATGAACAGCATACAGGTGAGAGACAGAATCCGTTTTAGATCTTTGAATTTGTGACAAAACTCGGACATTTACCCAGCAAGCCGGCTCGGTCCAACTGTTCGGAGACTACGAAAAAAGCCTCGGAAATTATCTGGTCGACGTCGACGGAAACGTACTTTTGGACTCGTACACTCAAATTTCTTCAATGCCCGTCGGATACAACCACCCGGACATACTTAAAATCCTCGCAGAACCCGACAGCATCGTAAGTACGACATCCATCATTGAACATGTCTAACTATATATAATGTCTGCCCTCCAAAACATGATCAAATTTTTTTTTTTTATAGGTGTGTAACAAATACAATTTAAGGATAGGATTACGATATTATATTATTATTTTATATATATAATTTTCGTTTTAGGGGAAGCAAATGGTTCTTATGACCTTGTGTGTGACATTTTGTAGTTCGTTAGTTTGGAAAATAATTTTCAATAATTGTTTAAAATCCATTATATTTCGTCGTCCGATTGACCAAATAATTTAATTGTTTAAATTAATTTTTTTAAACAAAATAATGTCTTTTTTGCTGAACTAAGAGAAAAAAGTAAAAAATATTAAGGGTTAAACACTTTTTCAATGTCCTTTATTTGAATAACTTGGCACAACGGTTGACTTTTTTTTTATCAAATAACAAACATCTGTTTATTGTATTAATATTTTATGTATATTAATTATTGCTTAGTTAATAATTAAGCATTAAGGTATAGTTATGTGTGGAAGTGTAAAGTAAATGTTTACAGTGGGTCACTGGTTCGATTCGGTCCCAATTTACAGATCTCGCGAAACTGAACAGGCCGGAATAGGAGGATAATCAGGGACGACCAATCTGTTGGTGAATCTTAAAAAACTGGACGGGAATCCATTAAGTTTTGATCAGGCGTTCACTTCTCTCAACTCTTTCATTTTTTACTTAAAAAATATTTAAGCAAAATTTTAATTTTGAAATAGGTTTATAGAAAGGGAAACGCGTATTCGTTTGAAAGTTTCAATTTGACAAGGGGTGCGACGGCCGAAAGCCATCTTAAGAGGCCGTTCTTCGCCGGTTCGTCCCCAAGAAGTCGGTCCGATCTGCAAGGGTGGAAATGATAGAAGGGCGTACTGAGAAAGGGATGCTGCTTCTGACTGACGACCTGGAGTGGATTTTCTCCCAGGGAATCGGCCGCGTGCTCCAAGGACGCGAGGATCCGCTCGTAGCCGAGGTAGCCGCCCTGTGCGTCGTTGGCGTTGAAATAGATGACCGGCGACGAGAAGCTCGGGCTGAATAAAACGTTGTAGAGCCAATTAATCGGCTCGCCCTCGATTAAAAGAAGTTGACGTTTTTCCAAGTACCAACGGCCTTCGCCTGCATTCTTCAGCGCCCATCCGTCGCGGATTTTGTCCGAAATTTCTGCTATTTTTTTCGCCTGATCTAAAAAGTCCTGCCGTTCCATCTCTGACTGCGAACTTCATTTCAATTTGCACGAAAACAAAGACGCGACGGTGTCACGGTGACGGCCGTTGGAAGGTTATTTTACTGTTACTTGCAGAATTCAGGTTCACCTGAAGTATTTTACATATCCACCAGAAATTCCCTTCGCTTGAATTTTCATTTTAGGACTTTATTACCGACCTCAGTTTTCATGAATCACTAAAAATGCATTGATTATGTCATGATTGATTGGATTTGTAACATACAAAAATTTATAAACCTCTTTGGAAATAGGAAATGTTTATAGGACCGATGCTTAAACTAGTAAAGCATGATCTGAAAAAAAATAATTTACGGACAGTTTTGACCAGAATAAACTGTTAAACATGGTATTACGCGACTGTCAATAGTCTTTTGTACAGTAAGAATATCACACTACCAAAATTAAATTATTATTATTATTTACAGTCAAAGCCTATTAAAATTATACAATAACAAATATACTTAGGAGATAGAGATTCATAACAAATTATAAATAGTTGGTTAAAGAAATAACTGAATTAGAATTACAATTCAATAACAAATAATTTGAAGTATGAATTATTAAATAAAACATAGCTGTTTTATAAAAATGCTGTTATGCAGTTAACATAATTGATAGAATGCAAACAAAAATTAACTGAAAAAGATAATTATTAGTAATATCCAAGCTAACTAGCATGGGATAGGGATAAAACAGGTGGCCACAAGCCTTTGTGCACCTCGATCTGGGTAGATCTATTGTGCTCCTCTCTATTTTTATAACTCCCTGGACGGCTTCAGGTTGTTCGGTGTTTCCTCCCCTAGTTCCAAGAATCTGAACCTACAAAAACGTGTTCAGCAATCTCTTCCTCTTTTGGCAGTATCTGTGCTCCTATTATGTGCCTTCTTAGGTGGCAGCGCCTGTAGGGGTCCAACCAGAAACCTGGTTTGCTTGCCTTCCAATAATTCCTTTGTAAGTTTTGCCCTTCTATGATCCTCTTTGCATGACTCGTGCCTGGGGTATTATTCCACCAAACTTTGGATTCATTAAGGATCCATTTTAGGATGGTTCTCTTTGGTGGCAAGGTGCTTGACCACAGTAGGGTTTTGGACCAACAGAGTCCGCTCCCTCAACATGTCAACCTTTTCATTGCCTCTGTGCCCTAAATGCCCAGGGACCAGTGCCAGGGTCAGTTCATTGGTGTTGCTGACTTCCGCCAGGGCCTCCATGCAGTTTCAAATACACTTTGCCTTCACCTCGCATGAGGCCAGAGTCTTTAGTGCTGCTTGACTGTCAGATGATGTAATTCCTAGCCTTTTCATTTCCCTGGTGCAATGTTAACCTTATGTTAAGCCTAGTAATATAGTAATAAGGGAAGAACACTGGCTCACTGGGGACTCAAATTTACACGTGTGTTGCGAGCTCCCAAAATAGAGCCAGGAAGAAAGAAAAATAAGCTGTATACTACAGCTGCAGTGAACTCCAGTTCCTGATATTTAAAAAAGAAAAAAAAAAAGAAATATTCATATCCATTTATGTATGTCTTGTTATAGTTCTGTAAACTCTCATGCTCTATTTTTTTAATATTTACAATATATTTTTTTGTAAATACTAAAAAAATAGAGCATGTGTTTACAGAACTATAACAAGATATACATAAACGGATATGAAAAATAAATAGTAGATAAACTGATCTAAACATTTATATCTTGAGACGTCTTGCATGCAATGTTTTAATGAAACAAGCTGTGATTTTTACTATGTTTAAATTGTGATGTTGATAATGTAATTAGAATTTTGTCCTTCAAAAGATAAAACATCTCTTGATGCAACTAGGAAATCCTTAAACATGTTGTTTTCAGTTTATCTTATCTTTTCTTTTTCAACCATTATATACACTTGATTTTATTGTTTGGTATTTATTTATATCACATTTACTGTTTACTTTTTTACTCCAACAATGACACATTGAATTAAAATTAAAGGATACAATCAAGTTCCTAGGGATAACGCTAGATAGGAAACTTGATTGGAAAGGCCACATTAAAAACATACATAGGAAAGGCACTATATCCATGGTGCAGTGTAGGAGAATCGTTGGTAGAACATGGGGTATTAAACCATGGGTGGCCAAATGGATATACACCGCGATCATACTACCAAGATTTCTATTTGCAGCCCTAGTTTGGTGGAATGGGCTAGAAAACAAAGGGGCTATTAACAAGCTAAGGTCATTCCAAAGACTAGGTTGTATGATGATGACGGGAGCTTTTCCCACTACACCAACCCTAGCTTTGGAAGTGATAACAAACACCACACCTCTACACATTGAGGTCAAGGTTAAAGCACTAACCAGCTGCTATAGATTAATTAGTGAAGGCAGCTGGAACCATAAGGGAAATAATATAGGACACTCGAAAATTTTACATTTATTGAGTAAGGTCAACAACCAACTACTGGGTGTAAGCGATAAAAAGGTGAAAACACCTTTAGGGAAAAAATACTTTCAGGTAGTCACTCCCTGTGACTATAACTATAGGTCTGATGATGACCATCGTAGTCTAGATTGCTACACCGATGGCTCACTCATTAAGGATAAGGGAAGTGGTGCTGGAATACACATACCTAAATTAGGGATCAGCATCTCCTATCCTCTTGGTAATAACACCTCGGTCTTTCAGGCAGAGGTCTGGGCCATTAATGTCTGCTGTAGAACACTGATGGATAACAAGATTAAGGGAAAAGATATTAAAATTTTTTCCGACAGTCAGGCCAGTCTAAAATCATTACAAAAAGAACTATCAACATCTAGACTGGTAGAGGAAACCGTTGAACTCATTAATAGGACTATCACCAGGTATGAGAATAGGGTAACCCTCGTATGGATACCTGCTCATAAGGGGCACTATGGCAATGAGGAGGCGGACAGCCTGGCCAAGGAAGGTTCAAATACTGAGTTCGTCGGACCACAACCGGTATTACCCCACTCTTTAAGCACAGCAAAAGAGAGTATAGGTAGCTGGGGCATGAAACAATTCCTAAAGGAATGGAATATGTCCCCAGGATGCAGACAATCGAAGGAGTTTCTGAAGGAAATCAAACCTAAAGAATCGAAATGGCTATTCTCTAACTCTAGGAGGGGAATAAGGAGGCTGATAGGTATCCTAACGGGCCATTGCCCCTTGAGAAGACACCTCTTCATAATGGGTACTCTACCAGACCCCTTCTGCCGCTTCTGCGAAACAAAAGAAGAAACGGCCCGACACTACCTCGCAGAATGCGATAGGTATGCTAGGGAAAGATTTAATACTTTCGAAGGAGAGGACATAACCAAAACACTCCCCAGGATAAAATGGTCCACAATCCTGGGGTTTGTGAATAGGTCCAATAGGTTTATACAGGACTCGTGAGCCGACCAGGTCCCGGACCTTCTAGGGATGGGGTACGGGCCTACTCAGGCTTTTAACCCCTCGGGTCCTGGTCGCCCGCCCTGTGTAATATATAATACTCCAACAATGGGTATATGCTATTACACTGAAGAAGTGTTGACTTAAAAGTTAACTTAATCAGATTTAATAATAAATTTGCTTTTAAAAATGGAAACTATGTTTTTATCTCAATAATTAATACGTACCTACAAAATGTATACTTTTTCCACTAATTTCTTAGTTTATATTAGATTTTTTTCCAAAATCTTAAATAAAACAACAGTATAAATAAAACATTATAACAGATTTTGAATTTTTAGCGTACTTTAGCAAACAGGCCGGCACTTGGTGTCTTTCCAGGTGGAGACTGGCCGGATAAACTCAAGTCTGTTCTTTTAAATGTAAGTATTATAAATAAATAAAAATTCTGAAATATTTTTTAATCTTTATTATTATTATTTTTTAAAGGTGGCTCCACCAGGTTTGAATAAAGTGATGACAATGATGTGTGGATCATGCTCAAATGAAAATGCTTTCAAAGTGATTTTCATTTGGTACATGCGAAAGATTAGGGGCTTTGACAAAAAAATCTCCGATCTGGATATGGAATCGTGCATGATCAACTTGCCTCCAGGCTCACCAAACCTCAGCATATTATCTTTTAAAGGTGGTCAAAATAATAATAATGATAATCGTAATTTAATTTTATACTGATCAATTTTTCAGGCGCGTTTCACGGAAGGACTTTAGGATGTTTGACAACGACTCATAGTAAACCTATTCATAAATTGGACATTCCTGCTTTTGACTGGCCTATTGCTCATTTTCCCCAGTACAAATATCCTCTTTCTGAACATGTTAAAGAAAATGCAGCTGAAGATAATAAGTGTTTAGCAGAGGTAATGTGTAATAGATTTTACATTTAGAAATTACAATTTTCAATTAAAAGTATAAAATTTTCTTAACAGGTCGAGGAATTGATAGAAAAGTATGCAAAGAAAAACCCGGTTGCAGGTGTAATTGCTGAGCCGATTCAGTCTGAAGGTGGTGACAATGAAGGTTCCCCGGAGTTCTTCCAGGGGCTTCAGAAAATATGCAAAAATGTGAAAAAAACACGGTTTGCCGATTTTATAAAAATTTAAACATCTCAAACATTTTCAGCGTGGGATTGCATTCTTGATTGATGAGGTACAAACTGGAGGAGGGCCGACCGGAAAAATGTGGTGCCACGAGCACTTCAATTTGCCTTCTCCACCAGATATTGTCACATTCAGCAAAAAAATGCAACTTGGAGGATTTTACCACACAAATGAAATGATGTAAAATAATTGGAATATCTTTAAATCCTTGCTTTGTATATCTTTTTGTATTTGCTGTGTGAAAGAGAGAAAGAGAGAAAGGGAAATTGACGGTTTTATTTAATCACTCAATTAGGTCTCTTACACTTAATATTTTAAAAAAAGTTATTTTATGTACATAATAATTATATAATTTGCAAATCATCATTGAAAATCCATTTCATAGATTTCTAATTTTGTAAACTTTCAATCAGGGTAGATAAGCCCTACAGGATTTTCAACACTTGGATGGGAGACCCTGGGAAACTTGTAATCCTCGAAGGTGTGTTGAATGTGATAAAAAAGCACAAATTGCTCGACAACGTTCAAGAAACAGGAGATGTTTTGAAAAGTGGGCTTCACAATTTGGAGAAAAAATATCCCGACTTGATCAACTCTGTCAGAGGACGTGGCACTTTCTTGGCTTTCAATGCGAAGAACACAAACCTTAGAGACAGCATTGTCACCAATTTGAAAATGCAAGGTATATTTTTGAATTGAATTATTAATTACAAAAGCAAATTTTGAATACACGTTTGGTTTTTAGGTGTGCAGTCAGGAGGTTGCGGAGAGATGTCAGTCAGATTGAGGCCAGCTTTGATTTTCCAACCACACCATGCTGAGATATTTTTAGACAAACTTAACAACGTCCTTTCACAGTTAAAATAAAGAGGCACAAACGTAAATTCTTTGTTTAGGACTCATTATTTTACTTCTAGTCTCGCTAATTTTAAGTTGTATCTGTCTTGAAACTTCCATATTAAGAAAATGTCTTCCAAATAAGCAATTAAGATTAATATTTTTTTGTGTAAAGTGTATTATTGCTATTTTAACGTTTCATGCGTTTAAATAGAAGAGAAGAGCTTGTAATACTATTTGTCTTCCAAATAAATATGTTGTGAAAATGTATGCAAATAGTCCTATTTTTATGTTTCTTGAATTAAAATAAAATCTTGAAACTTATGGTTATGGTCTTCCAAAAAAAAAAAAAAAGAAAAAAAGAAGATATTTTTTGTGGAAATGTAATATATAGCACTATTTTGATGTATTTTCTGTTTAAATAAAACTACGAATGTATTATGAAACTACTTGTAGTATTTAACATAATACCTTCCTTTTTTAAAACTGTACTAATCACAGTTAGAGGAAAAGCAAAACAGTTTAATTATTCATTATTACTTCCCTTAATAACTTATCATAAATTACATGAAAGAGATTTTTTAACACAAATTAACATATTTGCTGTGGAGCTAATGGTCTTACCGCCGACTTCTTGTCAAGGTCACTAGGTCCAGTCATGCGGATTTTTGTGCCTTACAAGAGCCAGTCAGGTTTTTTTTCGCATTAATTATTATTAAAATTTTGCCAATTGTTAATAGCTTTTTACCATGTTATTAAAAATGTTATACAATTTTTTAATACTATTAAAATCTCTGCTCATCTTAAAGATTAGTATTTAATCTTGCATTAGTATCTGATGCAAATCAATCAAACAATCCTGTTGAGCAGATGAGAGTTAAGATGATAGTCTTGTCTTGTCAAAGGCTCTGAGAATAAGGACAAGTAAGAAGATTAAGGTTGAGCTGAGATGCCAATCAGACCGAGAACTAATCGAGATGTGATGACAGTCATATCAAGAATTGTTCAGATGTGAGTTGAGCTCGAGGACAGTAGGGGTTGAGTCAAGGATTTTTGTGTGAGCAGGATAATAGCTGGTTTGATCAGCAAGACCGTAGAAAGTCTAGTTCATGCTGTTTTCCACTTTATTGCCTACAATTTTCTTTTCTCTGAGTCATTTGTATTTTGAGATGTTTGTAAACTCCATAAAAAAAATAAAGTGTCATATTTGTTATTTTAAGTGAGTCAATGATAAAAATAGGACAGTGTAGTTTAGGAAGAACAACGTATTAAAAAAACAAAACAAAACTAATATTTATTTTTTGAACAGTCTTCGTTATATGCATAAAGTATGTAGAATATGTACTGATTCAAACTAACTGAAAGAATCTAGCCAAAAACTTTATAACATAGTATGCTATATACAGTCAATCACACCATTGCCTTAGACTCTAAAATGCGCTTCAGTTAGCGGACATAGGGTCAGATAAAATTCTTAAAATACACATCTTAAATTACAATGACTTGATAAAATCTTGAATATATTACAAGGAAAGCCAGAGACTACTTGAAGTTATACTCTTTCTCATTAGCAATTTATTATCATATTAAATATGAAGATTACTTATCTTTTGAAGTATTTTATTACCAAAAATTAAGGACTTTATTTTTTGTTGTTAGCTAGACCGACTGAATCATTTGAATAAAGGAGGGATAAATGTTTCTTTGACATTATAACCATATCGCATTGACCAGATCACAGGAAACATTTAAAAACAAAATATTGGTTTTGATCTCAGATTTTTTTCACCTTTCGTTTTTCATTAACCTAGAGACAACAAGCCCGATTGTCGCTACAATCGCTATTCCTATGCCGGCCTTCATCAGGATGGAATCTCCACTTAAAATACTCAATTCTGTCAAATGGCTGAAACAAAACAAAACCAAAATCAAATTTAAAGCTTAAAAATAACATTAAAACTTTCATTGATGGGAACAAGAATACTTTGTATGCTTGAAACCATTATTATTATTTTTTAAATTATAATATATAAATAGAATACAAAAGGCATAACAGAATTAATAATGAGCCATAAATTGGCATAATTAAGGGTATATCCTTGTTTAAACAATTTATGCTGCCTAGAAAATTAAATAAATAATAAAAGAAAAAAAAGCCTTTTATATATACATTGGCTACAATTTTGAACTTTATTAGGATTAATGTATTTATTAAGATAGTTAGCAACGAACAATAGATCTAAAAAGAATCAGAGGAAGTGAGAAGAAAGAGAAGCAAAATTTTAGACTTTTAGACAAACCTGGCATGGCGGTAGAAAAGGATCCAAGCAGCATGAAACCGACTAATTTTTTGGTTAAAAAGTTGTTTAATTATAAATTGTAAATTAGTATGTATTAAACTATGTATGTTAAAAGAATGCTTACGGGAACACTGCCATCGTGGCTAGCTTTTGGAACACTTCCTTCCCGTTTTCACTCAAGGCTGAGTACTTATGAGGCGGCGCTAATCTATGAGCATCGCAAAATGCAGATGGTTGAACTAGATAATCTTGTTTCACCTCTTGCAAATCACTTTTACTGCAGACAACGAGAACGGGAATTTTCCCATCCTCAAAGTATTTCTAAAAGATATATTGAACATTCAACCATTTGGAAAAATTTTGTATTAAACATTTATTTACGAGATATATCCTTGCGACGTATTCAAAGGATTTAGGGTTGGTGGCATCGTATACAAGGCAGGCGACATCGCATTGAACATCTGTCGGGCCCAAAGGGTCTGAAACGTTCCTCACTTCGATATCTTTCATTATAAGGTACTTTTCTTGGCCATATACATGAACTACGTTGATGGTGCGTTGAGGTACACCTTCAACATCTTCAGATATCCTCTGTAAATGAAAAAATGATTTTTAATATATGTTTAATAATACAAAACAATTATTACACACCTCGATGGAATGATCTAATAATCTTCTGCTTAATGTCGACTTTCCGACCCCTTTCATTCCAATAACATGACACACATATACATTCCTTGTCGACTGTTTTTTCAAAAGATCCAGTTTTTTCTCTCTTGTTACTGAAAAAATGATTTAGAAATAAATTATTACTTTCATTTTGTTGTGCCGATAAAGTTCCAAAATCGACCATAATCATCCCATTCTCATATTTACTAACTACTTAACAAGGAAAAATGTTAAATAAATGTATAAACAACAAGAAAAGGAACTAGGTTCATCACAGACAGTCCAAGTATCAAATTTGATCTTTAAAACAATTTACCTTGAATAGCTGACAACTGATTCTCACATTCATTGATTGGAAAACCAAAATATGCCAGGTATTCAAAAGTAGTTTTCACATCGGTAACCGTTGTTAACATCCAGAAACAGAGGAATCCTTGAAGTGTAATCCAACCCTACATTTTAAAAAGACAAAGTAAGACTTACTGTTATTACTTTGTACTTTTCAAACAGATCAAAAGATTTGTACAAAACAAACCTTATCGTTGCATGGGACAATGTTGGAAATGTCTGCGCCCCAAGCAGGAGATGGGCACGTTGCAAACAGCTGTGACAACTCGACATCGCTCAGAGCACCATCTCGATCTTTATCGAACCTCCAGAATAACTTTGTAAAAAATTGAGCACCTTTGTAGTTCAGTTCGGTTGAACTACCGTGTGGGACTTTTAACCTATCAGAATGCAAATGTTATTTATTATTATTATTTATATAAACTCCACAGTATATATTATAAGAGAATAAGAAAAAAATTGAATATAAAACAGAATCTACAGTCAAAACATACGGAGGAAATAAAAAATCTTTGCTCAAGTGTAATTGGTTGTTATATCCAAATTTTCTTAATACTGTCCAAGTAGTATGGCTTCTTCCTCGTTGCATGAAAAGGCAGTGCAAATAAAGAAAACCTAAAAATTATTAATTTACAATTATATTTTTCCTGATTATTTGACGATGTAAAGTTTGAAAAAGTACCTATTAATGTGATACAGTTGTTTGGCGAAACCCCTCCATTTATACAACGTTTCAAGACATCTTTGACATCTTCCATCGCCTCAGGCCTCAAAGGCATGTCAAAACATCGCTTTTGAAAAGCATTCAACTCATAGTCATTCAAAAGACCATCATTATCAAGATCGCATACCATAAATATTCTTGTGAGAGCTTTTTTACAATTTTCCGTAAGCTAAAAAAAAAATTGATGAGTGATGACTTGTTCAAAAAGTAACAAACATTGTCATACATCTTGTTTTTCAGTCACATAGATTGGTCCTGTAGGATGAAGAACTGCCTTTTGAGCATAATAGAACATTTCGCTTATATTTTTTAACGTTTTAGCAGAACACTAAAAGATAACATATATTAACAAATACGGTACACCGAAACCACACAAATAAATTTACCTCTACAAAGCTTTCTATTTCTGAATATTCCTCCATAAGATCTTGTGCCGCCTAAATAAATAATTTATTACAATAGCAAATAATGGATTATTATAAATAAATAGAAACTGTCTATACTGAGACTGTGGTGTCCTCGATGAGATCGACTTTGTTTCCGACAAGAATAATCGGACATTTATTGTAAGGAATGACAAAAAAGAGTAATGGTAACCAATATGTTGTAATCCTCAGCAGCGTCTGATCATCGTTCACAGCATAAACTAAACATATCACGTCTGCTCTTTTCACCTCATCGAAGAGTTGATCCTCAGACTGTTCATGTGCTGTAAACAAAATTACATTATTTCATCTAAAAAGTCTAGAAAGTAATAATTACTTATTTTCTACTACTGACTCTCTCACACCATACAATGACAGGTATTCAACACACATTTCCTTTCAAAATGCAAAACAAAGAACGCAGAAACTTTTTTTTATTTTATTTTTTAATTAAGTTATATTTCAACTACAAAGTTATATGAACCCCCAGACATGGTTTTTTTTTTTAAATGTCGGGTTCAAATGCCGCTGGATGTAAAAGCATATCTACAAATTTATTTAAATTAATGACATCTTGTATGAAAATGTTATTATTGATATCATTGCTAAAAGTATTGCAAGTGTAAAAGGCCACAATCTAAATTCTGAAGGGAAAAAAAACCTATAAATTATTAACTAATTATAATTAATTTAGGTTTTTAGTTGAGATAAAAAAGTCAATGGCACGAGCGGGATGAAAAATGGAAAAAAGGAGGGAAAATTCAAAAGGTGCGGTTGAGATGGGAAGTTGGTGTCCTAGTGGATCGAGGTCACGATAGCTAAAGTGGTAGAGCAGCGGCGTATCTAGCCGAAGATCGTGGGTTCGAATCCCACTCATGCCATTGACTTTTTTTATCTCAACTAAAAACCTTAATTAATTATAATATATTAATTGGTCAAGCGGACCACGAAATTAGTGAATTTCAACTAATGTTGGAATCAATTAATCTGCTTCTAGAAAACCTTTACTATTGGTATTACTATTTACCTTGGCATTTGTACCTATTTTTCGGTGATGGTATAACAACATGAAATTTTTTATGAAAAAAGGAAAAAAAACCACACTGTATTTAAACTTACATCTACTTCTATCAAAGTGTTCGGCTCTGTTCACACTGTTGTCCAAAGCATGGGATATATTTGAATTAATGAAATTAGTTTGTCATTATCAAAAATGTCATTTCTATCCATTTTTTAAATGTAACAGAGGCATAAGAAATGTAAATGACGATTCGGTCAGAGCGATCTGCTCGATACAGCATTAACTGTGTGAATGACACCATACTGCACAATCTCATCAGGTGCCTTCATACTGAAAGAGAATGAATCGACAAAACATCTCAATTGATTAAAAAATGCTATTTCATTCGGGTCGCCTTCCAGTCTGTCCCTACATACCTCAGTCCCCTAGATACCTGGTCTCTCATTCCAATGGAAAAAAGGAGGGAAAATTCAAAAGGTGCAGTTGAGATGGGAAGTTGGTGTCCGAGTGATATAGATAGCTTGGATCAATGGAGATGCTTAAGGGAAAAGGTACACCCCATGCTGTATGGCTTCTCAGGTATGATTCTATGGTGGGTGATTGATGTTCTGGTTTCCATGGACGCCCACACCAACTTCACAGAGGACTTGCAAGACATAATTGAAGAACATGTAGCGCATTAACTTATATGAACATTTGTTCCCACATCAATGAGAGATTCTTGCTAATGCAGTATAATGACAAGCCCCACAGAGCATATATTGCAGATGAGTAGCTTAATGAGGCTGGAATTGAGCGCTTGGTGTGACCAGCTCGAAGGATTTGAACCCAATCAAACACATTTGGGTTCAAATTAAGCGACAAGTACGGTGGCGAAACAACACACTGTAAGAGTTAGAAACGGCAGTTCTTATTATTGGAAAATAATTCATCAGGATTTTATCCAAAATCTTTTCCAAGGAATGCAAAGGCGGTTCGTGGCAGGTGGAAATACTCTGTATTAGGCATTAAACATTTTCTTTTTAAATTTCTAATTTTTCAACCAAACCTATTTTTATGCAAGTATGAATAAACATAAATACCTTAAAATTTAAGGGTGGTGCATTAATTTTGTCCATCATTGTAATATATAATAATAGTATGATGTATGTACTAAACTGCTATTAAGCTAATGTCAGCGGTATCAGTCAAAGAACTAACGATTATTATTATTTATCTTGAGCTATATTGCATGATATGGTTGATCATAGATCAACAGATCAATAGCATAGTGAAGCATCGTATTTAAGTTGTTCGAGCCCTTCAATCATCATTGACTGTCAATACAGTTGAGTCGAGTTGTCTTTTGTGACACGAGTCTTCTTTTGAACATAGATGAATCTAAAGTTTGGAAGCGTACGAAAAGCCCTCTTAATTATGTATTAAACATTTTCTTTTTGAATGTTTTATTTTTTTTTGGTATGCAAAATAAGAATAAACATAAATACCTTAAAATTTAAGGATGGTGCATTAATTTTGTCCATCAGTGTAATATATAATAATAGTATGATGTATGTACTAAACTGCTATTAAGCTAATGTCAGCGGTATCAGTCAAAGAACTAACAATTATTATTATTATTTATCTCGAGCTATATTGCATGATATGTTTCATCATAGATCAACAGCATAGTGAAGTATTGTATTTAAGTTGTTCGAACCCTTCAATCAATCATTGATTGTCAATTGTGACAAGTCTTCTTTTGAACGTAGATGGATCAAAAGTTTGGAAGAGGACGAAAAACCGGTGGCCGCTTCTGAAGCGTCTCAGCATGAGGTAACTCATTAATAGCATATCTTTTATTAGCACATGAGTAGCCGCATAAAAGAGCAGCTTCTACCGAGATGAAAGCTTTTCATCTTAAATAATTGAAGTGACTATTTAGAGATCGTGAGAAATGTTTAGAAAAACATTTTCTTTATCTTGCGTTTCGATCTTTAGTGAGATCATCTTCAGGGCTTAAACTCAAAGTGTGTGTTTACTGTGTAGATTGTCACAGTTGTATGTCGCGTTGAGTGAAATAAATGAAAGGTTCTACTTACAGGAATAATCGACGATATGCGTCGGCACCATCTCCGGAGTGACGTCCGGCGGGATGGTGATTTCCTCCGCCTTGGCCGGCACGTCCTCGGGGAACTCTTCGCTGACGAGGGAGAGGATGAGCGAGGTCTTACCGACCCCCGAATCCCCGAGGAGGAGGATCCTCACGTTTTTCACCAGCCCGGATTTGACGACCATCTCTGCGCGTTTCTGCGGATCGGACGACGTCGAAGACAGCTCGGTTTTCAACTGGCGCCGTACATGCCGTTGGCCACTCGATTAAACCAGCCCTTTCGAGGCAGCCTCCCGTGGAAAATGAGTCTTTCGAGCCTGGTCGACCGTTAAAGGGAACATCGGACGACGAACATTCCTCCGGCCTCTTTTCCGAGTGGAGAACGGCCGAGAGCGTAACGCCGTAACCGCAGCTGATTTAAAATTTCTCCTCCTCCTCCCTAGTGGTGGTGGTGTACTGCTGCGGATGGACGCGCACTCTCTTACCTCTCACACGCCGCCCGGCTAAAATTAAATCCGATGTACTTAGACGCAACCCCCGTCACCACCAAGGATTCTTTATTAAAACACAACAAGTACAACAGCTATTTGCGATTGTTTAAGTATAATTGCCCTCTGGAAAAGTTTCACTACAAATTTGGAAATTTAATTTTTTAAAATCTCGTTTGCAACATATGTGCTTCCCACGAGTTCACATTGTTCAAGAACCATTTTGTAGTGATTTGTGCTTTAAACACTTTTCATCAAATAATCTCTAAACTCCAAAATCCCTTTACCCAGTACCACTCGTAATAAGAAAGAGAAAACTAACTTAATAAAACTAAAAACTTTAATTATTTATGAAAAATATAATCAATTTTAAATAAATAATACATACATAAAATCTAAACATTTAAGTACTAAAATCAATGTAAATCATTAAACAGTATATTCAATGAAATCATTTAGAATTTTTGCATAATTTATTTACCAAATATGAACACACAACAAACAAGAGGTCCATTCTCACTCAAACAAAAAACAAACATACTCACCTACGAACAAAAAACTTTTCTAGAAAAGAAAAAAAAACTTTTCTACCTCTTAGATACAGCAAAGAAATAGTCAATTGTTTAAGCCCCAGAGCAAACAGTCATAACGAAGAAGCGCATAGATTTTTTATTTATTTATTTACAAGAGTTTGCAACTGTAGAGGTCATATCAACCTTTGGGGTGTTGGTATTTTTGAAAAAAAGCCCATTTGTAAGTATGTTGGGTTCGAATGTAAGGCCACTGGATATAAAGGTCCCAGGTTCGAATCCAGTGGCCTTGTATTCAAACCCGGTACCTTTACCTTACAGTGATGAGCGCTGTCAATGCCTAAACCGTTGAGGCCACCGACGCCTCCGAGCCAATAAAAGATGCCAACCCTGGCTCTTCATCAGCATTAGAACCGAAACCATTCTGTAAAATTTCAAACTGCATTAAAAAAAGGGAAATTGCTTGAAAGTATAGGTCAACTTAATACAAGTAGGTCAACAATACACCATGATATTGTCGGGGTCTCACCTAGACTTGCCATAGACCGGCAACAATGTTGGGTAAAACTTAGGATCATTGCACATCAGTTAGCTGGACATTACTGTATCAAGAGGCATTTTAATATATTGAAAGTGTAGAAGATAGCATGTGTACATTTTATGAAGAAGGGAAACTGCAGTACATATACATTAATGTGAAAACCTAATTAGTAAAGCAATTCATGAGCAAAGAAAAGCTCATTCCAGCAAATATGAATTAGTATTCTCTAGGATGCATAAAAAGCCTGAAGTTAGAGTGAGACACAATCTGTACAGGAACATAATAGTTCTTTTTAATGCACACGATGTACAACTCTTTTAGCCACCTCACTTATATTATCTTATATTATCTCATTTTCACTCATAAACACACAAATATGTCACTCATTCAAAAATACAAATAAATACATAACAATAAACACTTCACGCACACAAAACAATATTTGTGCACATGCATAAATGATCACATAAAATACATGCTAGTTTTCACTAGTTCATAATGTACATAAAATACATGCTAGTTCTCACAAAACTACATGCACACAAAGGGCCTTACCTTGTATTAACTCAAGTCAATAAAAAAAGTGAAACTTACATTTTTCTTCAATACCTTTCTGCTTATCGGTGCATTTGAAAATGGGGAAATGATGAATTGTATAAACCAGATTTTATTGCTCCAAAATATGTATTTAACAAAGACACTGAATGAGCAGAACTTGTCACTTAATGTTTGCAAATTAATTTTTTTATTCAAAGGAAACGCTTTACCTTGGTGAAGTTTACCTGTACAAGTGGCTCAGTACTTTTTATAATAATAGTTCATGAGACGTTAAACATCTTAATTTCAATTAATTTAGAGTGAAAAGTATTAACAAAATTTTTACTGCATAACAAATTTTGTAAAATGAGATTCATAGAAAAATCCATCTGGTAACAATAATTATGAAAAATATTATTTTAAAAAATAAATAAATTATTCCTCTTGCATAATGTTCTGGTATAGGAGTTGGTGATCGAGCATCTTTTTAAAAACTTTGTACTTCTTGTTGTGATATCTGAAAAACCCACATATGTAAAACGTAATGGAAAAAGGAAAACATTCAATCAAAATACCTAGAAACTTCTAAACAGGGTTCAACAGTAATAGCTTTTCCTCCCATGCTCTTAGCAGCCTCTTCAACGTCATTGAAGACACCAGAGGCCGTGGCTCCGAGAATTGCTGCACCGATCAAAACCGACTCTGCCTCTTCGGGTATCAGTACTGATTTGCTGACAATGTTTGCCTGACTTTTAAGGAAGAGCTCATTCTTGCTGAGCCCACCACATGCGAGAATTGAATCAAAGATGTATCCTTTTTCTTGCATTACTTCCATTATATGTCTTGTTCCATACTACAAATGATAATATTTAGAAAAATGAAAAAGAATCAAAATAAACGTTTAATAACTTTTATGTTAAGTTCGTTGGAAATGTTTAGTAAACTTTCTTACTAACAAAATTCTGACTTGCAATGTTCTTTAATTAGCATTAGTTCCCAAGATTAGATCTGTCATTTAAGCATAAATAATGATGTATTTGTTATTATAATAGTTAGTAAATACTGTTGCAATATATTTTACCCCAACAGCTTGTACAGTTGCAAGATACAGTAAAACTAAGTTTTCTTCATCATTGCCTAAATCAATACCAGAAATCTATCCAAAACAAATTCAATATAAAATTCTTGAATTTCACAAATATACATATATTGCAAATAATTACCATCCCTTTTAGTGTTGGATCTGCTATTGGAGACCTATTTCCATGAAAATCAGGCCAAATGTGAATATTTTCAGTTAAGGAGTCAAAACTTTTATTTGACTTTGCTGCCAATTCTTTAACCAGAGCGTTCAGATGATCTATGATTCTTGTCCCGGATTGTAATTTTTCTTTCATTTTTGCAGTAGCAGGATGAGAATCTATGATGTGGTCTATTAGTTTCCCAGTGGCGCTTTGGCCAGCTTCATTCAACCAAAGCCCAGGGATCATTGCACTGTAATAAGGACCCCATACACCTTGCACAAATAATCTTGTCTTGTTCACAGCCATGTGGCAAGTGGATGTCCCACATATAAGAGCTGAAATTAAGCAGCAGTAAGCATTATTAAATAAAGCACTGCTCGCTGCTTTATTATACAATTAATTACATAGGCGGGTTGTTAAGTCAATAGGGTTATTGTCAACTTTGCATCCAATAAGACCAAGTCCACCAGCATGAGCATCGATGATGGATGTTCCGACTGCAATTCCAGGAATTAGATTGAGCTCTTCTGCTATATTTTTACTCAAGCCATCTTCACAAGGTTCACCAGGTGTTTTTATTACCTGGCCTAAAAATCATGGTACAATCAGCAAAACATTGTGTATCATTGTGCTGAGGGAGGCATGCAGGGTGATGAAACTTTAACTGATTGTCTGTGGCCATCCTGGCCTGCTTATTCTTGCTGGTTTTGTTTGTCAAAGTTTCAACTTTTAGGAATTGTTCTGAAGAAAAGGCAGACTAGGAGCATTGGCAAACTAGGATGATCATAATTTTGATGGGGGGGGGAGAAAGAAAACTTTTTAGCAAAACAAGCAAATAACTGAAATTTTTTGTATGCTGGAAAATTCAATCAGTAAATAAGGAAGATATAATTACAAAGTTTTTTAAAGATGACTAAATAGGTCACCTATTCTATAGAAATCATTATCGCATAGATCAGAAAGACCAATTTCATCAAAAAATTCCTTGTTCCATCTGCCTTTTTCTGTCGGTGTGGCTTCATACATCCATTTACAAACGACTGAACAAAGTGACCTGGAAATTGAATAGTGTTTCTAACAAATTTAACTTTAATAGAACTTCAGACCTCGATTGGGAGCCAGTTGCCTTCCATGTAAGAAAATCTGGTAGGTCCAAAAACAAATCGGCTTCCTCCCAGCACTTCTTACAATTTTTCTTGAGCCATAGAAGTTTAGGAATTTCCATTTCCAACGAGACCTTGCCTCCGACACTCTCCAAAACGCGATGCTTGGTTAAATTAATAAAATCTGCTTCCTTCTTGGCTCTGTGGTCCATCCACATGATGACATTTTGATCTTTCTCACCTGGAATTTATTATAAATATATTCACATTGTTAAAGTGAGTTTCACAGTCAATTACCTTTTGGGCTAATTGAAACTGGGTCACCATTCTTGTCAACTACTGCCAAAGAGCAGGTAGCATCAAAGCCAATTCCTTTTATGCATTTTGGATCAATGTCTTTTGTTATTTCCTACAATAAAAAATTGAATATATATTATGAGATGCATAAATAACTGTTCAATTTTTTTCTCTTTATTTTGAAATGTTTTATTTAAACTGTTTCATTTAAATTTAAGCTAAATAAACATTTTTTGTAAGCATTTTATAAAGAATACAAATGAATTAATGCAATTTTGAATTATGCATATAATGCATTTTGTTATCTAATATTCAAAATAAGCACTTAAGTATTTACATTATCTAAAAATTGTGCTGCTATAAAAACAGATTGTTGTTTTTTATCACACGATATTCCGTAGTTTAGCCATTTCGTCCTGTCCGTATTTCACCATTTTAATGCTTAGTCAGTGAATTCGTTGATCAGAAACAATCAAACCACAAATTCATTATTCCTCCTCAATACAAATTCTCACAATTTATCCCCTAATTATTACAGAATGTATAAATGCCGTTCAACTTTTCCAAGAGCCATGAGGATTACAAGGACTTGCTCTATTATTTATCATATTACTTATTACTACATAATAAATACTTACAATAATAATAATAAAATCAAAATGCTAGCTCTGGATAATTAATCCAAACCTTGATTGTGTGACAACAAGCCTTCCATATATCTTGTGAAGATTGTTGGAAGTAGTTCGGCGTCGGAGTCCAAATCTGTATAGGTCGGCATGCTTGTTTTAAGATTTTACCATTCAAGTTAACAAGAGCTGCTCGAGTACTGCCAGTGCCGACATCGACCCCAATAAAAAGTGGTTCTTCCATCCTTAAGTCTTTGTTTTTTTAAGGGGCAAATTGAGTTTACGTATAATTTGATGCTGGATTTTTTTTTTATGATAACAAAATGAGATTATGAAATGAGTTCAAGGTTCAATCATACTGACAAAAACTTGCTAAAATAAAATAAAAAAATTAAAATTCAAGAGTAAAAATTTCTCTTATAAGCACATCACAACCTAATAAAGATTGAGGCAAAAAGTAGGACTGTTCACTGCAAGATTTATACTGGGCTACAGGAAATGGAACACAATCTCCCCTCCAGTTTGTTAGGCAATACACTAATCAACGTCATACATCAGGTTAACAAACCTTCAAAACAAATTTTGATAGATGTGTATGGTAACTGGAAAAATAAAAACTAAAGAGACAAACAAAATTTTAATTAAATTTTTTTTTAAATATATAAAACTTCATAATTTGACAAAAGGAAAACACCAAAATAGACATCTTTGGGTAACAGAAAGGTATATGTAAACACCTATTTACAAATACGTTTAAAATAAATTTAAGGCACATTGATATTCTTTCTACAATAAGACAATTTTAGCCACAAATATTTTCTCTTTAAAATAAATATTTATTGAAAAACAAATCACATATAATATATATATTTTACAATTCAACTGTTTTTTTTTGTTCAATTTTTTTCTTTTTTACCCAATAGTGGATAAGCAAAACAGTGTGCTGAGTAGAATGAAAAACTGACAATAGCAACCAATTGTAAAGCAAGTTTAAGAATGTAATTATTCAAGACATACAATTTATTTATTTTTCTTATTAGACTAAAACAATTTTTTTTTTTTTTTTTTTTGTTCGATTCTAGACTAGGAAATGACTACTCATCAAGAACTAAAATATCCAATTCTAAACACATAATTTAAAATATTATTTAGTTTAAAAATAACAGTAGCAAATGATGGAAGTATTGGAAGAACATTAAAACTAAATCAAGCAAAAATCATATTCTGCAAATAAATATTAGTTCAGCTTACTAACATTAACAAAATGTAATGTATGTGCAATGCAGTTTTATTATTTTAACAGTGTTTTTCTCTGTATCATAAGTTTTTTTTGTTTTGTTTTGTTAATAGATATACATGTATATGTACAAATCAAATATATAAATTAATACCAAACAATAAATAGAATTAATTAATATACATAGCAATTTATTTTTTTGATAATACATAAGTAAATAATAGATAGCAGATTGTAATTCAAGCGTATATAGATAATTAAAGATTCTTAAACTCAGGAAGGGCGGTTTTACAATGAATGTGTAATTTGCACAACTCTTAAGCCCTATCGATACATAAATTTAAAAAATTAAAATTAAACTGAAACTCAGAATAGTTCACAATCATTAGCAATACTTAAAAAACACCATTTATCAGGTGACTGTATTTTCATACTGAATAAAAATTTAATTGATTAACAATTAATAATACTTTTCAAGAAATACCATGAAATTCCACCAGATTTGGTAAATAAATGCATGCTTATTAAGTTTATAAGGTTTATAATTGTTACTATTCTACATACAAGAATATTTTTGATAGTTACTAATACAAAAAAAAAAAAAAAAACAATTTGTTAACATTTGATAAGGTACTGAAGGAATCACAGAAGTGAATAAATCACAATATCTTATGATATATCTAATGACTGATTTAACCTCCACTTGTGAAATATAATTATCATCTAGTACAAAATATATATACGGTTTGTATCAGTTATCATTTTGGAATACTTTCAACGTAAAAAATGAATCAGCTCTTTCCCAAACAGTGAATTGACATTGAAAAAAGGTCCTAACTTAAATATCTCTGTTAAAATAATAAAAATAAATATATTTGAAACTGTCTCTTACCTTTTTTTAAAAGTATTTTCAATTTTTCTGTTGTTAATTAGTACTAGGCTTAAAGTACATATTTATAATCATGTAGTTTTCTTTTAACAATATTAATTCTAAAGTTTTGAAGTAATTTGGCTTTTATTAGGTTGACTTTTGTAATTAACAAAGTTGGCTGAACTCTCCTGGGTAAAAGCTGACATCAACTTTTCATATATCTAAAAATAAATTTGATTACAAGAGTAATATTTATTATATAATATAAGGATGGTTAAAAAAAAAAAAAATAAATAAATAAATAAATAAATATATATACAGGGTGAATTGCTACTCGTGCTACAAACTTCTCCAGTAGATTCTTCACCCTAAAATGAACAAAAAAGTTCATATTGTCCATGGTCNAATGGTTGAGAATCGGACCATGGACAATATGAACTTTTTTGTTCATTTTAGGGTGAAGAATCTACTGGAGAAGTTTGTAGCACGAGTAGCAATTCACCCTGTATATATATATATTAATTCTTATTCTTTGTAAATAACTAGTATGTAAGTATTTGGTAACTTAAGTGGTAAATATAAAAATAATTAATGGATAGTATGTAAAAGGAATTTCTTGCTTTTGTAAAATGATTTTTTTTACTTGCTCCCTTGTTATTTTTTCATTTTTATCACTTTTTATTTCAATGTGACCTAGCACCCTTTGTCTAAATGATTTTCCAAAGTGATCAGTGCTGAGAATATACTGACTGACAGCCAATTACCAAACAGAACAAATAGAGAAAATCTGAAGAAACTTCACACTGCAAGGAAGTAAACAATACGTGGACATTTAGAAGAACATTACGTTTGAATTAACATGAGTCGACTGTAATCGTCATTATTTTAACCACAAATTCAGATTTTATATATTTTAATCATGTACTTTAAAAACATATATATATATATATAAAAATATAAAATTTTATGATTGTGATTAATTATTTGTAATTATCACAAATAAATTTTAAATTTCACTTTTTATTCATTATTCCTACCTCGCTGTAATATTCTTAAAATTTATTAAGTATTAGTAAGTAGAAATATACAATTAGCCACTTTTTCATAACACACGGGCTGATGTACATAAATACTGAGTGGATAAACAATAGATATTGCTAGTTGGCCTATCTTGACCTACTACACTGATGTCATTACAGAATGATGAGCCCAAAAATCTAAAAAATGTAATTTTTTGTGAAAAATCTTAATTAAGAGTTATTTGTAAACCTAAATAGGTTTCAAAACTGTAACAAATTTTTTTCCGTATTTCAGGAGTGTCTTACAAATCCATCCCGTAACGAGTGTGTTAACAAATGTATTAAAATCCTAATTTATTGTAATAACAATCTTATAAATTATTATATACGCCATGATTCTATCAACAGTTATTTATATCCATAAATGGTTTATTTATTCCATAACTGGTTTTACTTATAAATAAAAACAAAAACACTTCTAAACTAAAATTTCCTGGGTAAATGGGTTCATCATTAACTGGCGCTCCTATCACTGATATATTATAACGCCAAATAAAGTAACTTGAATATTGATTTATCATGCAGGAAAAGTTGCTGCATTTTGATGATCTTGCATAATGTTGAGTTCAGTAACTCGATCACATTGCATCGGCAAATATTTTCGTTATGCTTTAAATAAAAAAAGATAGCAAAAATGCTTGGAACTTTCCTTTTAACAATTACTTAATTTGAAGCATAAATACATTACCTTTCCATCTGATCCTCCAAGGACAGAATTAAGGACAATATCTGGAGGAGCAATTGCATCAGCCAAAGTAACAGCTTCAGATTTTAACTCCTGACAAAGATTGAGAATACCATCGGTGATCCAATCTGTCAGCTTCGGATCATTTGAAAATCCACCTGTGAATAATTATGAGACATTTTTCAAAAAAAAAAAAAATCAATTGACTTTTTAGATATGATAAGCACCATCCTTTATAAATACACTGATGGACAAATTTAACCCACAACTCAATTTATTTAGTTTAAATTTAAATCCAGTGTTTCTACATTAGTTACAGATTAGGAGCTATTGTAGTCAAAATAAACAGTAAATAATGCCTTGTTTACTTCTTTTGTTTTCTTTTTTACTGATTAATCCCATTTACACAAAAAGTAGCATTATACCCTTACATTCTGCTACGCCTGATTGCTTTCATCTTTTTCTTTCATAGATTTCATTTGATACTATTTTTATTCTTAAACATTTTTCAATGGCTTGTCAGGAGAGTATGACAGTGACAAGGTCATAACATTATAAGAGTTATACAGCCAGCGTGAAGTTGCCAGGAGACTGAGTGTAAAAAATCACTCTACAATATGAAGGGTTCTTCGGCCCTTCAGAGAAACAAGGATTCTCACTAGAAGGCCAGGACAGGGTCAACCAAGGTCTACAGACGTGGCAGACATAAATTCATCCATTATCAGGCTTTATAAAACCACATCATAACTGGAAATGAGATAAGAATTCCGATAAGTCGGAAATGTTTAAATTCCCTCCAGGATTGTAAGAAGAAGGGTCAATGAAAATAATCTCAGGGTCCAGCACATGGGGTCTTATCACAGTTCAGAAAATGGCCAGGCTTCCATTCGCATGGGACATGTGAATTTGACATTGGAAGATTGGGGACGAGTTCTCTTTACAGATTAGGTTAGAGCTGACCTCAACTCTAAATATGGGCGTAATTTTCATATGGAGACTCTCAGGAGAAAGGTATTTACAAGACATAATCAAAGAACATGTAGTGGTCATTTGCCCCCTCACCTCATGCATTGTGACTATCTGAATGAGGTTGGATTTTTTTTTAAACATTTCTTTTAAATTTACAATCAAACCTATTTTTGGCATGCAAAATATGAATAAATCTGAATTCATTAAAATTTAATAGTGGTGTGTTAATTTTGTCCATCAGTATATTTAAGTTTTAATAAGTTAAATGAAGACAGACCTTGATATAACACTGGAATATGGCTGTAGAGTGCCCAAAGGCCGTAAAGGACGCCGAGTTTATTCAAAACAGGCTGAAGTTGAGGTGCACAAGAGTCAACTTTGGTTTTGAAATGGATGATTACATTAAACTGTAAGAATCATATAAAGTTAATAATAAATTGAGAAAAATGGATTTAAAAAAAAAAAATTAAAAAAATGGTTTATACTTCTCCAAAGGCAAGAGAAAGCGTCCTTGCTTTAAAAACCTGAGATAAATTTCTGACTTCAAATCGGTCTGTTGTGAATTTTTTAAGTGCTGATATTTTCTCGTGTGTTGTCTTGGTCAACCAACAAATCAACCATTCGTAAGTCTCTATAATAACTATCAACAAAAACAATAATCAAGTGCATGTCTAAAGAAAATATACTCAGTTTACATCAATATTCACATTTTATGGTCATGAAATCTTGTTCTTTATAATCTGCTAGTGTTTTACGCAAGACAGAATCAATATTTTTCAAAAAGGAAATATTTGACAAAGGGAAGATGGAAAAGTCTGCTTCTGAGTCAGTGAATATTCTCAACATCCAATTGCTTGTTTGCTGCAGAAGGACAGTGTTGTCTCCTTCAAATGTCACTCTAGGATCATGGTTGTTTCTTAAATCGCCCAAACCAGAGGCTTAAAAGGAAAATATAGATTTAAATTTATTCATTTGAACACACCAATCAAAAAGGTACCTTTGTGGTAACCATGTCCTCCACAAGCTTCTCGACATTCCTGAATCGCTGTTTGACTAGTCCAAGTGATCAGAGCTTTGGAACAACAGACAATCGCATGGAGACCACTAGCCATTTGTGACTAAAAACAAAATTTAATTTTTTTTTCAATGTTAACTTTTGAAATTTATTTCACTTACCGCTTGTTTAACATCCATAACCCCCTCTCGGGATTTAGCGACAAAATTAATATAAACATCGCTAAATTCTTGAGTGAACCATTTAATCGCAATGCTTGCTGCCAAATAAGGAAATAACCTCCATTGCTAAAATGGAATTTTAATTTTTACAATACTGTATTTAAAAATAAAATGGATGGGAAAATTGTGCATACGTGTGTTTGGTATTCAATAATGGGTAACTCGATTCCACTAGAATCGCTGAACTGAACTCTTTGAGCAGCATATCTAATCGCAATGACTATGGCTTTCACAAGGGTATTGCTCGACTCATGAATTATGCCTATTCTTCCGGCTGATAAACTTTCTAATGCTGCACCTGCACAACAAAATCCCATTGAAAATAAAAATAAAAATAATAATAATAATAAAAATATCAAGAGACGTTTACCTAAAAGTCGTTGAGGATCAGTGTAAGCAGTTTCATAATCTCCATCATCATTGATATCTCCTATCCGATTTAACAGATTCTCACGAGGAATTCTATAATTATGGAACATTATATATCTGAAACATAAGAGGAAATTTATTATCTCTGTCTACTTCAAATTAAGCCAAAATTTAAAGTCAGGACAAACCCATTATCAATTCCATTGAGGCCAGCTTTTTCCCCAATGTCACCTACAGTTATATTTTTATAAGGTTTCCTTGTGTCTGGATCTCTAACGGGAACTACAAAACCATGCAGGCCGTGACAAACGCCATTGGATATTAACTGAGCAAACAGTAGTGCATGAGTACATTGCAAGCCTGAAATTGTTAAATTAAATAAATTAAAGGCATATGTTTTGACTGCACAATGAAGATATACCTAAATTTCCAATCCAGCATTTAGCAGCACCAATACCAGGTGTGTTTAGGACAAACTCTTTTGTATTTTTATCATAAGTGGCAGTAGTTTTCAACCTTTTTGTATCACTCCCATGTTCGACTTCGGTGATGCATAAGCAACTCAAAATCTTAAAGAAAAAAAAAAAAAAAGCTCAAATTCAAATATTGCAACAGAAAAATATTACAAATACAAAACATTTACATTACCTTTCCTCTCCAAACATCTTTGTAGAACTTAATATGTCTCTCTGTACCAAGACTGACAAGTGTATTGGAAAATAAAGATATCCCCAAGGCAAATTTTATGGACAAGTTGCAATTCATCATTTCAGTCGCTTCATTGACCAACATCAAAAATTTTGTCTGAAGAAGTAAACTACATTATACAAAAAAAAATTGAATAAATATCGAGTACAAACCCTTTCAGCATATTCCATGTTATCGACATTGTCAAACAATCCTGAAAAGAGGAGTTTGTCTAACTGTTGTGCAGTAACCTTTTTTGCTTCATGTATTGATACAGGTTCCGTCATAGGATGGAAAATTGGATCAGACAATAAGTACAACCAGACTCGATTCTGAAAATAAACATTATTGTAATTGTCCATCTTTATGTTTTGAATAAAAGACATACCTTTATTAAAAGTCTTTGATGATTTTCGATTGCATATTTCATATCTTCCAAATTAAAAGACGCCTTCCGTCTGTAATAATTTAAGTGGCCAGGTTGTTCATCCTGAACGGAAGTATCCATTGTGGCCAATTTCATTGGTGACAGACTAAAAAAAATGAAATAAAAAATTAAGTAAGAAACTGATGTGTTTCAATTGGGGGCTTTAACAATTTAATCAGTCAGACAAAAGACACCTGACTTAAAAGACATTTCCCCCAATCTTAATGATGCGTTTTTAGCCAATGAGTAATAACGGTAAAAATATTTGTCTAGTCAGAATAAAAGGGCATTGTTTAAACAAGGTGCATTCAATCTTATCAGTTTTCATATCATTTTATAATAGTTAAATATAAAATAGTTTTAAGAAGTGAAAGTTGTGTAAATCTACAATTTTATTTTTAAATTTATGATTAATTAAAAAATCAAGAGATTCACTGAAATTCTTATGCTAAATCACATACTTACACACATATGTACGCATGCACACATGAAACAAAATATATCTGCTATATATGCAAATACATATACATGGATATGTAGATTTTTTAAGCCACATTTAGAAAGTGCAGTTTATTTTTATGTGATATTTTCGCATCTTTTGTCCCGTAGTCATGTAACAATCTTTGTTTTTAAATTGTATTATTGCTCTTAATTGATAAATTAGTAGTATTATTAATAAAATATTATATTATTATTATTAAAAGCCCTTGAAAAGTTGGTAGACAACAAATTATGAATGACAGTGTTGATAGACAAATCACTCTATTCACTGTCAACATGCATACAAAGCAGAACGATCAACCAAAACCTTTCTATACCAGTTAACCAATGACCTGAGGGAAATACTAGAAGCAAAGGAAATAGCAAATCTGCATATTCTTCAAAATTGAAGGATCCTTTGATAATGTATATCATGCATTTATGAAAGTCTCCCTAGAAAAAAACACGTAGAAACACATCTGGATGGATTGGAGAAATGTTAAAAACCAGAATAGATGAGACAAACATAGAGAAAGGCAACAAGTTTGCACAACAAAAAGATGTCTACTAGGAGGGATACTATCACTTCTCCTATGAGCCTAACGGTTGATGAAATGCTTGAATCTCTGGGCCGCAGAGGGATAAGTTACAGGGCTATGCTGTTAGGGATGGTCAATTAGGTCATTGACTGTCGCTGGTACTATTTCACTTCCTTTTTTTTTCTGTTTTTTCCTCCTCATTGCGTAATTTGCAAATGGGATCATTGTTGAATATGTCCATTCATTCTCTCATGTACATGTTTTCTCAGATGCCAGTGACTGATTAATAGTCCTATCAATCCTCAGAATCTGGTCTTCTCCAATTGCAGTAGTGTGTTTGCGAGTCTTGGTGAGGGTTTTTTTTTTAGCCTAAGTTTACAGTGTCTAGCACCCCTAAAGTTTATCCACTTCTCTCATCTTTTTTTTTTAATCCATTTTTTTTTTTTGGCGTTATGAACTATGCATATTAGCCATGTGACAATTGGTTTATGTGTGTTCAAATTTGGGGGGGTTATTGTGAAAAAAGGGCCAGAGGCGACGGTGGGAATCGAACCCACGACCACGGCGTGAGAGTCTCTCATGCTAACCACTCGGCTACCGCGGTCCCGCTTAAATCCATTCTGTGATGGAGGATTCTATATTTATTTTTGTTATCCAAAGCATAGGTTCAGGGCCTCTATATGGTCTTGCAGATCATCCTCTGGCCAGTGCGTATGCTTTTTCGTTATCCTAAATTCCTTTGTGTCCTAGCACCCATCAGGTTGTTGTTTCCCCAGGTTTTGGAATTTTGGATGCATTCACTGACTAGTTTGATATAATTTTTTCGTGATAATGGTTCTAACATCATACTAACCTCCCATTGAGAAGAGAAGTTGATTCTACAAGTTGCCTGATGTGAAATCAGCCATGAGAGTCTTCACAGAGCAGTCAACTAGTTGAGTCAACTACCAGCAACTTAGTTAAATCAATCAAACCACTTTGCCTGAATGAGATCTTATACATCCCATTCACTCCAGAACTGTGACGGAATTCTCAATATGTCTTTTATGGAATTGGAATAATGATAGTAGCAAATGATCTACATCAATTATTTTGAAATAGAGAAAAGCTTATTTTGCATAATTTAAGGAAAATAATATAGCTTAAAACTAGGGGCTTAACAAGTTAAACTATAATAAAATAATATTAGAAACAGCGAGGTCTGTGGGGTGATGAACCAACTTTATAGTCTCCTAGTGTTTAACTAATCTAACCAGGTTTGTGTGCCAGGCATGTTTATTATTGCATGCCATGAGAACGTGAATTAAAATGTTCAAACAACAGATTCTTAAATTGAAGTGAGTGAAGACTAGTATACTTATTCTCGCTGGTATTATTTGATAAAACATGATCCAACTAAAGGTTCTTGTAGTGATGTTTGAAACTGCTGCTCAATCACCCCTCTTTCTGCCGATTCTCCCTGAATTTGATCTTTCAGACACATTTCAGCATTTCACCATGGGAACACATGAAATAAGTTCAATTTACAGATTCTTAAATCACCAGTGTCTAATAAAAGATCTCTTAGTAGTTTTCAGCTTATCTTCTGTTCTGAAAATAACTGCTTGAGGGTTCAGTGCCCTAGGATCTGTGTCCCCTTGCTTAATGGGCACAGCTTATTCATACTATTGTGTATACTAGATTAGGCATTCTTGTTTGATTTGATTTAACAATTAATAGCCATCATTCATTTTTGCTGTACTTTTTGTTTGATCCAGTTTATCCATTATTGTACCAAAACGCATCTTTTATGAACAATTGGTCAATCAAATTGTGAATAATAGAATTGTGATAAAACCTTGTCGGCCAAATATTCTTGGAGTGTACAATGAAGAATATTGAATAGTGTCAAATTAAAATGAAATATTTTAATAATTCTAGTTTTAAATATATTATTACAAAAACAGCTATCTCTTGATTAGACGTACATCAAATTAGTAAGAATTTAATCTAATGCGTACATATTGCTTATTTCAAACTATAAATAAAAGACAATAACTAGTAAAAAACTGGGTGATCACCGATGAGGCTATGAATGCAAAAACAAAATTGTTTTCGGATATCAAAGAAAGTCGAAAGCACGACATCTGAAAACAATTTTTTAACTTCATGGCCTCATTCCTGATTTACTATTTATCATCATGGCAAGTACATTGATGTTAAAATTAATGCACTACCCATAAATTGTAATGTATTTAGGTTTATTCATATTTTGCATACGAAAAATAGGTTTGATTGTAATACAGAAAAAAATTGAGTAAAGAACAAAATGAATAAATAAAATAAAAATAAAATACAAAAACAAATAAAAATGTAAAAACCTTTTTGTCCCCTTTAATATTGAGAATTTCCACCTCTAGCAATCATTGGAAAAGATTTCTGATAAAATACTGAGGAATTCTTTCCCATTCATCAAGAACATTTTTTAGTTCTTCTTTGTTTTTTTAAAGTAAGTTTTTGAAGTTTCCAACTCTTCAAGTGTTTTGGATCTGGGTTTCGTCATCATAGTAGTCGATTAAGTTGGTCCCAAATGTATTCGATTGGGTTCAAATATGGGTTTTGAGCTGGTCACAAGTACTCAATGGCAAATTATACTATATGTTCTCGATTGTCTTGTTGAAGTGTGAGATCTTCCTTGTTCACCAATTCAGTGTGGGCGTCCAAGGAATACCAACCAAAAACATCAAGAAACACTGGAATGCCACCTAAGGAACCATACAGCATGGGTGTACCTTTCTCCTGAGCGTACCCCCATCTGAAAATTTAAGGCCAACTCTCACCTCGTCTGTAAAGAGGACTCGTCTTCAATCTTCTAAATGTCCAATTCACATGTACCTGCATGAATTGAAGCTTAGCCATTCTGAGCTGCGGTAAAAAGAGGTCCTAGAGCCGGGTGCCCGACCCTGAGGTTATAGGTAGAAAATAGGTTTCAGCAAGTCATCCACAATACGTAATTCATGGGGCCTGGCATTAGCAAGAATCTCTCACTGTCTTCTTGCAAGAACCTCTAAGAAGTTAAGATCTTCCTCACACAGCAACCAATTCAGTGCGGGTGTTTAAGAATAAGAATAATAATTATTTTTTCGTAAGGTTGGTTGAGATGAAAAAGTTAGTGTCACAAGCGGGATTTAAATCCATGACCTTCGGCTCAATACACTGCTGCTCTAACCAATTACCAAATGGATCAAAGTCACAATAGCTCAAGTGGTTAGTTGAACCAAAGGTCGTGGGTTCGAATCCCGCTCGTGCCAAATTTTTTGTCTCAACCAAAACCTTAGATAAAAAAAATAATTTAAATAAGTCTTAAATTGGTCAATTAGACCACTGAACATAAATAGATTAATATTTAATAAGGAAAGAAGTTTCACTTCACTAACAGCTCCTCATGGCCACTATTAAGTCGCTGAGAATCGAATCCAGATTACACGACATTTGAAAATGGCAAAAAGAGGGAAAATTCGAAAGGTTGTAGGTTGAGATGGAGAGTTGGTGTCCGAGAGGATCGAAGGTATAATAGCTCAAGTGGTAGAGCAGCGATGTAAGGTTGTGGGTTCAAATGCCACTCGTGACAATAAATTTTTCATCTCAACCAAAACTTTAGATAAAAAGAATAATTAAATGAAATAAGTAATTTGGTAAATTAGACCACTAATGGATTAATATTTAATAAGAATAATATTCAATTAAATCAACGAAGGAAAAAAATTACTGAATAGAAATTATGAATGGTGGAGTGAATATGTTGTTCAATGTTTTTAAAAAGAAAGATTACTGAAAGCTATCTTTAGGCCTAGCAGAATGGAAGTGCATCTACTTTTTGAGCAAATTAGATTAATCAGTGCAAAAGTAAATGAAGTAAACAAAATATTATTTATGGTTTATTTTGACTTCAATAGCTCCTAATTACCTGTAAGTAATGTAGAAGTGGATTTAATGTTAAAATAAATAAATTGAGTAGTGCGTTAAATTTGTCCGTTAAATTTTTTGATCGTGTCCATCCTGATTTTGTGGAACTCCATAATAAGATGATAGGTAGGAAATAAATTGACTTTTCCACAATAGGATTTCTAGTATAAAAAAGACAATTTATTTCCTACCCATCATGTATTAACATAAGAGTCTTGAATCTTGGCACTGAAATTTGAAAAGCCGCTAATCTTAAGCGCTATTTACGATGTGAATCATCCTTGATTACATATTTTCATCCAATTGAACAGTGAATGCGAGAGGGAACGTTTGTTTACATTTCTCACTGCACCTTCACTTTGGATGAATCATCGATTGAAGGAACGATTCTTTCATCAAAAGTTAGCAGGGGGGTCAACTTCTTTCATCGTTCACTTTCTAACTCTGAATTGAAGACGAATGGCAGTTTACATTTGCCACTTTAGATCTTCAAAAGGGACAAATGTAAACGAGCCTTACGTCCATATCAAACGACTGGAAGAACGGGCTAAGCCGGTGAGATAATAGGAGGAGAAAGCATGTGGAGTTCGGACTGTCCGAAACACCACAGACAAAAAAAAATAATCTGTATTGATTTCCCGTTTCCAATTCGTGGACGTGATAAGCACGACTGTAAACAAACAATAATGTTTTTCGATCAAAAACATAATAAAATGAAATATTGAAAAGGTTACCGCCTACGGGTAGGTTGCAGAAGATTTTTTTCGATTTTCAAATAAAAATATGTTTTCTGCTGGAGAGTTGAACAAAAATCAAATCAAGTGTTAAAAAAATACTCACATCCTTGACTGGTGTGGAAGAGCAAAGGCGCGGGGAAGCCGGTATTCCGCCGAGGTAAACACAAAACCCGTCCTTTCCCCTGTTAGGTGCCGATGACTTCAAAATGAAATCTTACTTTTTAAAATTAGAAATTCTAAAATCGGAATTTGGAGTTTATTTTGCGATATCGGACTTTTTCCGGTTTTAAAACCGGAACTGTGACATTTTAGGAGGGAAACGGCCTGGGTGTCGTCTCCTGTTCCACAGCGGCCGGCTGACTACGGTGTACGCCCCTCGCGGTCTGCCGCTTGGTAAAAAAGCTTCGCTTGGGAAACGAGGCACAATCGATACACAAAAAACACTTCTGAGGAAGTCCAAACAGACCTTTCCAAATTCAATCCTTGGAATTTTAGAGGTTTCGGATTAGAAATGTACCACTCCTCCACAACGGCCCAACCCTCAAAAGTAATCATTTTGGGAACGGAAATGGGGGAAAGGGACCTCCCTCAACGATAAACGAACACTGATTCATATCATGAACATTTGTCACATTTTTGGACAATTATACCATACAATTTCACTTTTAACGTTTCATCCCACTAGAAGAAATTAAAAAAAAAAGAAAAAATATATTCTTATCTTACAGGACCGAACCCTTCAAAAACCAACCCCTCATGTGGAATTTATTACTTAAAAAAGGAAAATTCAACAAATGAAATATTTTTCTTTAAAAAAAAACCTTAAATGTTTCTCAAATATGGCCGAAGTTTCAGTTCCTTAAAATCTATAAAAGGAAAATGCTTTACTAGTTTTTTGAATTATGGATATTGGAATGTCATTTTTTATTTTATTTTTATTTTATATACAGCCAAAGCTTATTAAAAAAATATAATAAAATATACATACGCATAATATACATATATACAAAAGAAAGAAAGAAAAAATAGATGGCCATGTGACACAGACACATACTTGCTACTGTTAAAAAAAAAACCTGAATTCGAACCTCGGACCTTTACCTTACAGTGATGAGCACCGTGTCAGCACCTGCGGCCCTCCGATGCCCCCAATAGTCATTTTTATCTTTTAATTTAAATAAATAAGTTGAAATGTACTAGGATACAGAAATAGATTTTTATTTTAGTATAATTTTGGTTTTATACCTAGTTATGTAATGAAATATTAATTAATTAATTAAATTATTTATTTATAAGGGTATATATTCCCAGTTACAAGTTCGATAAGACTTTAAACTATACATGAGTAATATTGACTAATTGAAACATAAATAATAATATACACATAACAATAATTAAAAATATGGACAAATTAAACATAACAAACACAAATAAAATATTGTACATATTGTGTCATAATACACCTGTGTAAAAATATAAAGGAAGTGAGAAAGAATGATAAAAATTTAATTAAACAACATAAATACATAAACAAATATAAAGTAAGAGAAGGAATGATAAAAATTTAATGAAAACAATAAAAATATATAAACAAATAAAACAATTGCCATGATCAATATTTTTTTTAATACATTAGAGTTCGTGGTCTGATTGACCAATAATTTTTTTTTTTCAATAAATTAATCTGTTTGTAAGGTATTGGTTGGGATAAAAAAAGTCAGTGTCATGAGCAGGATTCGAACCCACGACCTTCGGCTAAATATTGACTTCGATCCACTCGAACACCAACTGCCCATCTCAACTCACCTTTCGAATTTTCCCTCCTTTTTGTGATCATGAGTTCGAATCCTGCTCGTGAAACTGACTTTTTTATTTCAACCAATACCTTACATAAAGATTTTTTTAAATGTTTAAATTGACTTAAGGAAAGGTAAAAAGTGTCACAATGTAAAGGAAGTTTATTACTCATTTCCTTGAGTCAAGGTATTGGACTAAATTTTAAATAATTTGTGTTACAATTAGATTTTGAAAATAATATTTTTTGCCTGGCTTACACTGTGGAATGGAAATTTAGCAAGTTAATTAATTGTGGACAGTCGATTATAATTTGTAAGAAAATATCAGGCCATTGTTTTGTCATCTCACATTAAGTGGTTGCAATTCTACAGATTTCATAATAAATTTGTACGAAGTATCCAGGTATGTTCTAATAATTTTAAACTGAAGAGTGCAAATAAATCATCGCTGTACATTTTCTATTGGATTTCTTAATATTTTCTGATGTGGACCAAACAACTGAACAGTATTCTAAAATGGGTCAGACCATAGCCTTAAACATTATAGACATTTTTTCTGGATCCTTAATTTTTTTGTAGTACTATGTAAGAAACATAAAATTTGATTTGCCTTATTAATTATTAAGGTATAATGCAAGTTAAATGTGAGGTTGCTAGAGTAGGTGATTCCAAAATCTTTAATGGTATCTGTCTGCCCAATTGGATGCCTTGTATGGCGTAATTGCAAAAGACAAGACTATAACTAACAGCCTCATTTATATTTAGTTCCATGTCTTTGTGTGAACACCACTCAACAAGATTATTTACAGATTTTTGCAGAAACTCAGCAACATGAATGGAAGTTATATCAGTATAGACATTCAAGTCATCAGCAAAGAGGGGAAATTAACTAAGTAAAAACAAGGAGTAATATCATTAATAAACACTTTGAAAGGGAATGGGCCAAGTAATGACCCCTGAGGTACATCAGATGAGACTACTACTTACTTTTTTTTTAAGAAGTTACTAAATTTTGTCGGGGACCGCGGTAGCCGAGTGGTTCGAGAGACTCTCACGCCGCGGTCGTGGGTTCGATTCCCACCGTCGCCTCTGGCCCTTTTTTCACAATATCCCCCCCAAATTTGAACACACAAATATGAATTGTCACATGGCTAATATGCATAGTTCATAAAGCCAAAAAAAAAAAAAAAAAAAAAAATTATTTTCCACCTCGTAAAGTACCTGATAGTCCTCTCTGCTGCCCTGCTCAATCGGTTTACTATTGCACTCACCCTCCATGATGTGTAGAGCGCAATGTCATCAGCGAACAGGGCCAGTTCAATGCCAGGGGTTTTGGGCACATGATTAATGTAAATGAGGAACAGAGTAGGTCCCAGAACAGAGCCTTGTGGTACTCCAGCAGCCACATTACCAACCCGTGATTGTATGCCTTGAATTGTTATTGGGTTGTCCGGAAAATAATGCAGGATTTTGGTATTAAACAAAAAAAAAGAAACTAGTTACTTTAAAGCAATGTTCTTTAATCAAAATAATTNAATGAGTAATCCTGTAAACGTAAACAGAATATTTTATATAGATTTTTTTTAATGAAAACTTAAAATCCTGCATTATTTTCCGGACAACCCAATATTACAAACTTTCATCGGTTGATAAGTCTTGATAAGTCAAATCATCTTGATATACCATATCAAATGCTTTGTTGATGTCAAGGAACAAGGCACCTATGTTTTTTAAGGTTGAAGTTCCAAGATATGTGGTCAAACACTGACTGATTAAGATTTATTGAACAACAATAAAAGCAAATTTACAGCTCTTTAATAGTAAAGGTGGAATGTTTTCAAGTCCTCTAGTTTCAGGTTTCTAGTCTAGTTTTTACAGATGTCCCAAAACTTCTTCACCAGTGTGTGTAGAGAAGATAGGATTATGGATATTAAAGATATTGTATTGTCTCCAGGTATTCTTATAGAATTTAGAATAGACTCTACTAAAGTAATCGGCAAATACATCCACTATTTGCCTTTTATCATTATTCAGAAAATCATTAACATTCAAAGAGTCTACTGTATGATTAGCATTATTAACAGTGTTTACTTAATTCCAAAAGTCCCTTACATTAGCTAAATTTCTAATAGAAGATTGAACATGGTTAATATAATCTTAAAAGCAGAGTTTTGATCATTTTTTTACATTCAGCTCGCAGTGCTGAAAACTCAGTGTAGCGAGTGAGATGTGTCCTCTTGTATTCACGATGAGCTGCAACTTTTCTTCTAGTAAAGTAGATGAGATCTTTCGTGTACCATCTCGGAAACATTGAAGGATATATTTTCTTGCTTGGAGTATATTTATAAATAAGAGTTTGAATTATTTCATTACAGGTACCATATGCAGGGTCTACATCAGATAAGTTTATGAAAGGTACCAATCAACAGCAATTATTTGTTGACAAATGTTCTCAAAATCACATGGTAAAATCGTAGACAGTTCGACTATCAGTCTTATGAGTTACTTCAAAGTCAAATATTGAAATCAACTTTTTATATTTTAATGAATTTATTATCTAATATGTAAATGGTACTGTGTTCACGATGATCAGAAAAAATTGTGATGATTTTATCATCTATGTGCCAAAGTGTGCAATTTCATTTTAATAAATTAGACGTTTTCAGATATTAACAGCTGTACTCATATGGGTATCGTAGATTAAAAAAAAACTTTCAAGTTCAAAAAGGCATTAAAACAACCAATTTATTTAGATACAAGACTTTGATTGTAATTAATTATAAATGTGTATACCGTTTGCATCAGTTGATTAATTAAATGCGATTATCGCTGTTGAATATAGTATGATCGCAACGATATTATATACATATGAACAAAAACAATAAAATTAGATTGCATGGATCAGTGTGGCATTTTAACCATCAGTTTTGGCAAAATGATGATAAATCTTTTTAGCTTTGATTCTTGTAAATTACTAATTATAAAATTAAAAGAAAACCATTTAATGTCTTGAGATTGACAAAGAATGATTAAAATTGAGTATCATTCTTTCTTGAAAATTAGGAAATATTTTCATTAAAAAAAATCTTTTAATAAAATATAGTACTAACAAAATCTAGCCTGAAACAACACGAAAATCTCAATCTAAAGAAATTTGTAAAATTCCTGACAATCTGTGTAAATATAGTTGTTTGGTATCAGACTTCGATGATGAATAATAAAAAACTGGGACATCCAGGATGAGGCCTTGTTTTCGGCCTCCCTCAGTATTCTATTTTACCCTAACCATTACATATATAAAACTTTATAACTGTTTAACAAACTTTTTTGAAAACCTATTTTAAAAACTTTTGATTAACTCAATTAATTAGTCATTCTTTTTATCTAAGGTCTTGATCGAGATGAAAAAGGTTTGGGTCACAAGCAGTTTTCGAACTCACTACCATCAGCTACTTGAAAACCTATTTTAAAAATTTTAGATTAACCTGGAAATGTGGTTGTCAGGCCCCCAGAGGTAACCTATCACAACAATGATGCCAATGGTTCACAAAATGTCCTGTAATGACTTTCTTTGGCTTTATCGAAATTGATCACAGCATATGACACAACTAACAATATAACTAATAGTTGAATGCTCCCAATTCTTCTGACAAAATATCAGAGTTAATCAAGTTTTAAAATAGGTTTTCAAGTAAGTTTGTTAAACAGTTATAAAGTTTTATATATGTAATATTTAATCTTTTGATTAAATCGAGTCCTGAGAAAGGTCTCAAAGATGGCCGAAAGCTCGACATCCATAAACAATTTTTTTATTTACCTTTATGTCCTCATCCTTGATTTCCCAGTTTTTTAAAATCTATGTAAAATTAAACTACAAAATTGTAATCACAAAATTAATTATTTTTTGTTTTATATATATATTATTTACAATGTACATCAAATATAAGTGCATAATCTCTCTTTTTTGTTCGTAATTAATTATTCCATATTAATTAACCCATATTTATTAACAAATGTATTGAAATGTTATGTATAATAATTATGCAATTGAAAAACAATTCGAAAGAGTACCATTTTGAAACACCAAGCTTACAAAATAACAAAATAAAATATAAGTTTTATTCTCAAAAAGCATAGAGCACATCATGCATGACAAGCTTAATAAGAAAAGAAAATTGTTAAGAAAAACAAAGGTACTGCATAATTCCCAATTGATCAATCACTTGAGGCCACACATAATTAAAAATTACGACTAGGCAACAAAATTAATGTTTAATTTATAATAACCTATATCGTAATCCTTGTTTACTTATCCTTATAAAATGGTATATTCACAAAGATAATTTATTTAAAAAATATTTTATAGGTAATATCCATTGAAATCTTTTTATTACACTTGTTTTTTCTTCGATAGTTTTTTTATTAATATAAAAATCCAAACCTTTTACTAATAATAAATGACAGATAACAGTATCAATAATGGAATATAAAGAATTTTTCAAGCTGACCTTATTCAAACTAGAAGCGAGTTTATCTCACAATATGTTACATCTGGCAGTATTTTTCAATTTGGCTATTCTTAAAAAAAGCTATTTACCATAATATGACAAACAAAATTGGAATTGAAAATTTATCAGTGAAGTTTGATTTCATTTTAAAACTTTTAAATCGTTAAAAATAGATATTATGAAAATCATGCATGATATTGTTTAGTAATTTTACATGGTTGTGTAACATAAATTGCAAAAATTAATTGAATTTAAATTTTATATAATTTAAAAATATTATTTATTTATATAACAATTTTATGAAAACGATTTAAACCTTAGAAATCAAACTCCTCCGGAAACATCTCCATAACTACTAGTCATTACATAAGTTGGAAGGTTCAATTAAATAAGTTTAATGATCTGTATGAAAAAAAAAAAAAACTAGAACAGGGAAGGGGGTTGTTTTCATTATAATTATTATTAGTGTCAGAAGTCATATTGTCGTTTTAACGTATTGTCATTAACATTATTCAATAGGAAAAACTTATGTAATGACTGAACAAAAACTCTACTTCCAAGTGAAACAATTTCCAAATTTAAAACCCCCTAAAATTAAGATAACAGTAAAAGTTATCTTTCAAACGAGGAGGGGGAACAAAAACACTATACATTTTACCTGATATAAAATCTTTGTGTATATATATATATTTAATTTTTTTATTTTAACCCCTTAATACAAATCTATATAATGAAGGCCACCACTCTTGATAAAAGAATTGTTGAACTGTTTATATGAATTATCATATATCCTAGAACTTTTAAAGTCGAGATGCATCTTTTAAAAATACACATGACTATATTATCATAAACCAAGGCAGATGCAGAGAAAATGAACTAGTTAATTGATAACTTATGTTTAACATGTATAAAAACTTTACAGAAGAGCATCACAAATTTGTATGTGTTCAAAGATCAGAAAAAAAAAAAACATTTCTTACTAACAATGACTTATGTTTTTTCCTTTTTGGAAGACATGTGAATCACTGTTTCATTTAAATGTAGCAAAAATTGTGCATTGGTTTTGTGACTGTACAAATAGTTACCATAGACTTATCTTAAAAAGCTAGACACCCCTTAAAAATAAAAAATAAAAGAAGTAAAAGAAAAGTAAATTTAAAAAACTATTCTAAATTCCGGTAACAATGATCCTATTCCGAACACTTTATGGTAAATTTGTGGTGCCCATGGACAAATTGTTTAAATAATGCTAAACTACTACTTAAACTCGGAGGACATCTATAAAACTTGTATTTCAAGTTTTTATAGATTTCTTGGTGTTATCAGGCTGTTTTTCATCAAATATAACTGAATTCATTTTATAAAGGATTCGTTGAAGAATTTTTTTTTAAACAGGTCAACCACGGGCGGCCAAATAACAGATCTGCATCTGCCATATGTAAATTATTCAACTTTTAACAAGGCTAATGAATTTCTAGGTGATTTGGTGTATGGGACACAACCTCCATCATGTCGTCATGAATTGGTGGTGGTTGCCTCGAGGCAAATGGGTTTCTCATCGGTGCTATGGGGATTTGGTGGATCAAATGATGGTGTTGTTGATGTGAAGCCTTTCTTGGTGACCTTGCCTTAACAATTCGTGGAGGCCGGTTCATTTCCTCAAGAACGGAAGGTGCAACATATGTAAAACCCTGTTTAAAATTAGAAGTGCTGATTACTAGAACTAATTTAAAATATCAAGTTGTATAAATAAATTTAAAAAAAAAGATCATTAATTTCAGATTCAGGCATAATAACATACACTGTTGTATTACACATATTTTATAGCAAATTGGCTGTTTACAAGGTTATAAAAGTAATGACAATAATCTACATAAAGCGGCTTAGTTTTAAAACTGAAATTATACCAGTAGTGTAAATAGAGCCATTTTTGCTGTAAATCTGTAAAGTAGTGTAAATGAATGTTAATCCTGAATCGGGCACATAGCGGTGTACTGCAAGTCCTTTTTTATTGTATTTTTAGGTTGAATTTTTGTTCAAATTGTACCAAAACGGTTAATATTTGTTCTCCACGTTTTTAAATAGCTGTTAGTTAATTAGCAAGTGCCTTTTTTTTTTTAAAATTAATTCATGTAGAAAATATCAACACTGGTTATACTTTTCAGTAAAGATGACACATTATAAATAAGCCACTGTCTTGCCCTTAAAACTTGAGCAAAAAATACTGTCGACTCCAAAGAATTTTTTTTTTAATTTAGTTTATAATAGGCCCACCGCCAAATCAAATATTATAAAATCTCTATCAGGTCCCACCAGAGTTACGCAGTATTTAGGTACCGAGTTGGATTTATTTCCCATTTTTTTCACTAAAAAGATGACTGATGATGTAGTGCTTTAAATTAACAACTACATTGATGTCAATAAAGCAAAAGTGTGTGAATAAAGAGATTCAAAACCTACAAAGAAAAATGAAATAAAGGCTGTTTTTTGTGCACTGCTTTCCTGGAAATAAAAAAGGAAACAAAACAAACATGAATGAAATGTGGAAAACTCCTCCTCAGAAAAAGGGAAAAGATTCCTAAAAAAAAAATTTGATAATTATTTTTAGTTATAAAAGATTTTTATTTCCGATGATATAACATGTTTTGATGACAAATCAATAGGAATTGAGAAATTTGTCATTTATTTAAATATGTAATTACTTAACAAATCCTAATTACTGTTTCTGCTCATATTTTTTTAGAATGTTAGTTATTTATTTTTTCTTAACACACCATTTTTATGTCATATTTTAAATGCTAATGCATTTTGGGCCATGTCCCTGGTCCCTCTTCAGAGCTCACTGTTTAGCTAAATGGAACTTATTTTTACCACCAAATTAAGTTAAAATTATTAAATAAAATTTAACTTATATTTTGCATTCTAATTGTTCCTATGATGGTGTCATAAAGCGGAACCGAGTACCACACGCACCCACCTCTGAAATTTTTATATATTATATGTAGGTGATTAAAAAAAAGTTACCTGAAAGACAAGATTCGCACTCTCGCTTAGCGTGGAATCTTCAGGTGAATCGATTGGTGTTTGTTTTGTGAACTTTGTATCAAATTGTGAAACATCGTCCTCACCAGTCTGTAAATGTTCATTTCGCTTTGTAAAAAACAGCTTTTAAAAAATTGTCAATTTAAAATAATTAAATATACCAAAGACGGTTTGAAAGGTGGGTCGAGTTTTCTACTGAGGACATCGGTCCAATTTATCTGTTTGAAGAATGAATGGATTTTTATCAGATAGGCATCTGACGGATCTGCACCAAACCTGAGCATAACTTGCCTCTGTGAAAAAACAACAATACAGTCATTACTATTATTTTTTTTAAACAGTAAAAATCTTATGATAATACCTTCAGTAGCTTTCTGATGAGATCTTTTGCATCAGGCGACAGATAAGGTGGGAGTACAAGTTTCCCACGTAAGATCTTTTCTATAGTTCTCTTCCTATTCTCAGCTGTGAATGGAGGCTGTTAAGAAATTGGTCATTAATTTTTTGCCATATTCAAACAAAAATAAATGACATACAGCGCCAGTGAGCATGTCGTACATTAAGGCTCCAAGGGACCACCAGTCGACTGCCTTACCATGACCACTTCTCATTAAAATTTCTGGAGCCCTGAATGGAAAACATCATGAAAACTATGCATATTTATTTATTTAGAAAAACTCACATATATTCGATAGTTCCGCAAAAAGTATGTGTCATTATTCCTTCCCGAATGTGCTCTTTACATAACCCAAAATCAGTCAACTTGACATGACCTTGAGCATCTAACAATATGTTCTCTGGCTTTAAGTCCCTAAAAATATGCAATATTTTATATAAATATCCAAACTAGAACTGAGAAAAGTCGAACTGAATGTCTTTTTTTATAATTAATTAAATCAGAAAAAATATTTGGAAGAATTTTGTTTACTTCATAACTCCCATTAGCTACTGTTTATGGTCACTAATGAATCACCAATTATATCAGATTTCTATTTGGATTAAGTTAACTTTAATGTAAACTGAACGAAGATATGATTTTCTCTTTTAAAATCTTGAATACCTGTAAATAATTCCTTGTCGGTGCAGATGCTCCAGAGCTAATATAATTTCTGATAGATAAAAACTAAAAAAAATATGAATTACAAAAAAATATGTATTGTTAAAATATGTTTGACCTATCATTAAAAAACTTACCAAGCAGTGTCTTCTAAAAATATCCCTTCCCTTTCCAAATGCATGAAAAGTTCTCCACCACTGAGATACTCAAGAATGAGATAGAGCTTTCCACCAGTTTGAAAAGCGTATATTAAATCAACAATGAATGGGTGCTAAAAGAAAAATTAAACCTCTAAATTATTAAAATGCACAAAAAAACAACAACAAACAGTTAAAATACCTTAACGGCCTCGAGGATGTTCCTCTCAGCTTTAGTATGTGCCGTGTCCTTCTGGTTTCTCACGATGGAAGCCTTTTTGAGGACTTTCATGGCAAAGATCATCCCGGCATCTTGCCCGGTGATTTTCCTCACCTGGAACACCTTCCCATATCCACCCTTACCGAGAACTTTCCTCAACTCAAAATCCTGAGGTCCCGTTTTCTCCTGGCCAGGGTTTACTGTCTGCTCTGATAACTGGACAGTCTCAACATCATCAGAGCTGCAATAATATTAATATAAAAAATATATTATTATAATATATAATTATTATTAAGATGACAGTAAACTTTGTGCTTTTAACTATTAAGCTTAACTAAGCAAGCAGATTATTATTCAGAAATTGTGAGATGTGGTCTGGTGTGATGTAGGTTTCAGAAAAACATTTTCTTTATCATGCCAATGTTTCGATCTTTATTGAGATCATCTTCAGGGCTCAAAGTGAGAGACTCTCAACACGACACGCAAGGATGGCACAATTACACAGAAGACAAACACTTGACCAGACCGCATCTCACAATTTCTGAATAATTATCGATTAACCGTCACTAATCACCACACATAAATACGCAGATATTTTTTTAAGGAAAAAATATCATTCCAATGATCTTAGTCTCCCTAGTTGCCATGCAGATGACAACAAAATGAAATATTCATGCCCATAACAAGATTATATGTTTACAGTATAAAGTAGGTCATATCCAGGATCTGGCAAACAATGGTTAGTGCGAATGTTTACAAACTCGGGTCAGAATGAAAACAATTTTTATTTAGCTGATATAAAATCTATTGCCTTCAACTATTAAATCTTATCTCTGCTTCCAGCTGGTACCAATTATCCATAATAGAGGAGAACAAATCACAAAATTGAAGAATTGTTCAACAGCTATCCAAAATAAATATTGTTGATTAACATTTACTCAAAGAAAACATCAAAGGAATTTAAATAATTATAATTGTGAAACCTTTTGGCGACTCTAAGATATTTTTAATTAAAAAAAAAAAAAAAAAAAAAAATATTACGTTCATAATCATATGATGTAATATTATTATTGTAGAATTGCATAATTCACACTGATGTGTACTATGTTAAGAAATTCCTGTCTTACAGGAGAATTAAGCATAAAAATCCATAGCCAGTATTTGAATCACTTAGCAATATGTACTAGCTAAATTCAAATATTGAAAGAAAATTACAAAGTAAGAGTGAAAATAATTTTAAAAAGATTTGTTTTAATATTAAAAGCTGCATTTATGATTCTGTGCCTGGTGTTCAATTTAAAAATTAAACCACAAGGTTACATCATAAGATAACAAATTATGCATACACTCTGAATGAGCGATTTAAAAATGTGAAAAATTTGTACTCAGGCATTTTTAATATCAAATAATAATTCTGTTATCTATAAAATAAATCAGATAAATCTCATAAGAAATTCCAATGCCATGTTTATCTTGATAATTTTCTAAACAAAATCATGAATGGCTTTTACAATACTATCTTTGCAGAAAATGTTATCTTATTTAGCAACAATACACTTGCTTTAAAGTATTGCAAACAAGGAAAGGCTGAGTAAAGAAACTACTCTCACTTCGTATTCGGTCAGAGATTTATTCTGCAAATGAAAATGATCAATTTGCATATTTCAATGTCACCAGAATTACACAAATTAAAATGGTTTCATTCAATTTACATTTTACATTTAATGACCCATTACAACAACAAAGTAATGAAAGCTGCATATATACTTGCTTTATAAGTAATAAATTGTGGAAGCAAAAAAATAAAACGAATCTGAATTCTTTGTAAATTATAAATATATGTGTTGAATCAATACTTAAAAACTGTTGTAAAACTTGGACAATTCTGTATTATCCAGTGCAATAAACATACAGCATTAGCCCAGCAATAATACAGCAGCAAACAATCATGTAACACATTATAATTCTTTATATTTTATAATGCATTATAAAAAAAAAAAAAATACAAAATACAGTATAAATAATTTATTTATACATCATTTGTACGTACAATGTAATAGTTGTCTGTTCAGTTATACATCTTCAATATGTGTATATTCATCGGACACAGACTTAAATTAAATTTTTTCTCACTATTTGTAATGAAATAGTAAATAATGGTTCTAATCACAGATTTGGTGTTTACAGTGATAGGGATTTTTGAGCATTAAAAACCTTCATCATTAGATTGAAGGAGATACAAACACTTCTATCGATTTGAATGTAAGAGTGATCCTGCCGATTCACCGCCAACCCAACATTTCAATGAAAAGCTGTTTTTTGACTTTTACACACCCCACCTTCATTATTTCTATTCACTTAAATCAATGTTAATTTGTACCTGACCACGCAAAAAGTCGTTTTATCAAATTGTTATGTACAATAACTTTTCAATCAGTTTTTGCTTGCTTAACAAAAGATATGTTTTTTAATTTTCAGTACAAAACTTGAAAAATAAGAAAATCTTGTTTTTATTTTTATATTTTTATAAACACGTTAAAACAAAATACAATGATGAAACAAGGAACTACAATTAAATTATAAATAGATTTGGCATTAACCTGCCGAAGAAAATCAATCCTTTCTAATCCTGTCGTTTGTAAATAAATTAATCGTTAAGAAAGGAATTATCTTTTATGGCTGTCCATTAAGAAACTATTACCATGATTATATTTAAAAGTAATGCCATTCTAATGTAATTTTTTTTTTTAAATAATGGTTTTGAATGTTGCAAAATTTTTTTCTTCTTAAATTTAAACTACAGTGTAAATTGTAATGTGCTGCTCATCACATCTTGAGTAAATTACTATTTAACACTGATGTACTGCAAACAAGGAAAACAATTCCTGGACACAGGAGGGTTTAATGTACCCAAGGGGTCAGAACTACACCAATGGGCACATTAAACATAAAAAAGTTTAAATCGATTTCATCTGATGCACACTAGACTGACCTCCCTATATTAAAAAAATTTTGTGTATTCTAACAATCCCCTATTTGGATTTTAATTATATTCAATGCCATCCACCATCGTTAGAAAACAAAAATCATGGTATGTATATTAAAAAATAATTTGTATTTTATCATTGAAGATATATTTATTTAGAAATCGTGAGATGCGGTCTAGCGTAATGTAGGTTTCAGAAAAACATTTTCTTTATCGTGCCAACGTTTCAATCTTTATTGAGATCATCTTCAGGGCTCAAAGTGTTTGTCTTCTGTGTAATTGTGCCATTCTTGTGTGTCGTGTCGAGAGTGCCAGAGGGCTTCTAAATAAATATCGATTAACGGTCGCTAATCACCACACATTGAAGATATATTTTATCAGTCTTGTAATTTTTCTTTATATCTCTTAATAAACTTTTTTATATTTCACACGGTAATTGATAATTATTTGTACAATACAACAAACTATCTGTGAATTTTTTTCAGCTTGTCTGTACCAAAGATAATTAATTTATGTTGCATATGCTTTTCATCCAATTTTTTACAGTATTCTACTATTTAAAATAATGAATAAGTACATGTTAAAATCAGGCCAAACCAGTTTCCTTTTAATATTGATTAAAAAACTTCTTGAGTTTATATCAAATAGCATGTACCAGCTGACAAATAAATACATTATATTTAATCAATTAAATGCTATATAAAACAAAGCAACTCCATCAAAGAAAAAAGAAGATTTTTCAAAAGAACTTCACAAGATATTTGACAATGTTTTTAAATGCATTTCACGATGAATTGCTGTAAAATAAGCAGTAGTGAACATACAAGAAATTCCTCAATTTATGGAAAAATCTCACATGTATCAAAAATCCATGTAACCCACCGAAAGATGTGTACTGGACAAGTTTAGATCAACAACAAGTATTGTTTTCATAATAAAAACATAATTAATTTTCCTTTGCTCATCTCCCATCTTTTCGATTTACCAAAGCATGTTGAATGTGTTTTTGGCCTTTAGCCATCTTCATCTGTCGGTCTGGCAATAATACATATTATTACTAATATTCAACTTAAAAAAAAAATTATATTTACACCAAGAAAAACGTAAAATAAAACAAGATAAACAACAATAAACATATCTTTTGCTTAAATTCCATGATACTGGCTNTTCTGCGGCTAGCCACTGCCTCTCCTAGATATTATAGATTGACAGACCTACATGAGCGAACTAACATGAAATGGGTAGAGGAGGAAATTTACGATGCGGTTTGCAAATTCTTTAAGCGTATGAGTGTCTCCTCAAATCCTATTTGCAGATCCATAGGTGCATATCCAACAAATGAAAACTGGAAATATAAGAGGATCAAACACAATGTACCTGTCTTATATACTTTACATAGTTATCAAATTTATAGTAATAAGACTATTTATAAACCTATTTATGTATTTAATAATTTATTTATTTATTCACTTCTCATCTACACGTTGTATATGCATTTATTTAATTTATATATAGATTTCATCCCTTTGCTTGTGGTTTTTTTGTTAACATAATTTTTTTTCCCCACAAACTAACATGGAATTACTTGTACTGATTTGTATTTATAAAAAAAAAAAGACCTGTAAATAGTAGGAAGTCATAGAGAAATGTCACTTTCCCTACATTCAAAAATTAATGTATATATTATTGTGCACATGTACAAATAAAAATTTATTCTATTCTATTCAGAAAAACATTTTCTTTATCGTGCCAACGTTTCGATCTTTATTGAGATCATCTTCAGGGTCTGGGATTTACAAACCCCTATTATTTTATTACTATTATTATATGTGGAGATTAGTGTCTGTTAATCGATAATTATTCAGATAACGTGAAATATCATGATATCTGAATAACTATTATTATAATTTATCATTTATAGCCATCCTGGTTTTTTAAAAGTTTTTACTAATTTGTTTAATTACAACTATACAAATATATAATTAAACTAGGGTAAATTACAGTTTCCCCTGACCTTATCATTGAAGGATATTTGATGTAACTATAAACTTAATTTTATTACTAACTTATTTTTTTGCTGTTTTTTAAAAATATTCTTTTTAGTGTAGGTTCTTGAACTGTGTACAGCCATGTCTTTGAGAGAATTCTATTTTATCAACAAAACTTTTGTTGACACTTTTATATATTTTATACACCTGTTTAATGTTGTTACTTTTTATCAGGTGGACATCCTAACATGTCTTATGTAAACATCATCTTTAAATAAACAGAACCGTCAGTTTTGGCAATTCTTAACTACCAGTAATACAAGCAATAACACTAGTGTGAATGTGTAGTGTGAGAGGGGTCATGGTATATCGACTCATTGAGTTCACACCCACTCTAATTGAGTGAACGGTATGTACTTTTGAAGAAAATATAAGAATGAATGAGAGTCTAACTTCTAATCTAAAACTGCATGTATTGGGAGCTAAATAACTGTTGGCAACTTCTGGCACCTAACTTCATACCTGGACTACCAACACCCGAAGAAGGTGATTCTCACGGCTTGCACAAGAAGTTGTAAGCTAAACATAAAATAGTTTCCTTCCACTGATTCGACCAACACCTGCTGGATATTTTGATATAACTGTAATTATAATCTTAAAGAAATAAACAAAAATGTCAGGTTTAAATGTTTAGTTTTATTCACCTAAATAATTAATTTCCAGTATTAAACTAATTGACTCCACAATAGATGAAAAATTCGTTTTCTAATTTAATTTATTTTCATCATCTTCAGTTTCTTTTAAAAAATTCTTATAAAAGAAATAATTCATAAATTATAAATACACAATAAATACAATTTTGTGTAGATATTTTAACATACACAGTTGTAAATGATGTAGAGTTGATAGTAGGTATTGGTCTGCGAGTTGGTAACTCATGCTGAACCGGCATCGGGTCTGTCCAGCAACTCTTCATTTGTGTGGTTCAGTGGTTCCTCATTGAAGATGGCACAATGCCAAAATGTGTTTAAGTAGTTCAACAAACCCAAAAGTGAAGACAGACCCAATGACACTTCAACATAATGACGTACCCAAAAAACAACTCAGGTTTGACAATTTTCAACTTATCCAATGCAATATAAAGCAGCACCATACAGTTTCTTAGATTTGCACTTTTTTCTGTAATGAAGTGATATTTATTATTAAAATTTCAAGGTAATTTGCTAAACTATTATTTTATAAAAAGCAACTTTTGGTTTTTTTATTGTGTATTTAGGTTTTTTTTTAAATCGGTCTGTTAGTCGAAGGGAGACGGCCAGAATTATCCGCGATGCGGATAGACGAACCGTCTCGGCGATCGGCCCGTTTTAACAGGTACTTTCTCTTTTTGTTTCCCACCGAGAAAGCTTGCGATTCCGCTGGCGATTCCTTATCCGCTCGGGGGGGCCGTTCTTCCGCGTGAATCATCCGCCGAAATAACAACAGTGACGAATTAACGGACGAGTCACGCGGATTTTCCGCACGACGTTTTAAAAAAGGAAAACAAAATTATTGAAAAATTACTCACTCGATAATCGCATTCACGTTCGGATCCTGGTCATAGTCGCCCTGGAAAAAAAACAGCAATCAAAGGTCTGCCTATTTGTTTGTTTCTGAGTTGAATTTTTATCGGCATGAATAAGAACTCGATCCCGACAGTCTTTGAAATCACTACAATATGTTTCAAGAAGTGTATACTTTTTTTATAAGATCTGTCTTTGTTATCGCGACTGATTATCACATCAAAATCATAAGACGTTTCGAAAAGTTTTTTTGTTTAAACTCCATCTTCGTGATTTTCACATAATCCTGCAAAGAAACGGTGAAAAACGGTCAATATGTAAAAATACCTCTTCGACTTCTATTGTGTCATCATCGGAGTCTTCCTTCTTCACGTCTGCATCGTGCAATTCAATATCGAAAACCCCTGCCATTTTATTTTCCGTCTTCGGCGAGGAACAACAAAGTTGAAATCACATTTAAAAAAAAGGTTCCGGTTCTCTCGTGGCAGACGCGGTTCCTCGGATGTCGGAAAAAGGCGAGAAGCGATATAATCCACGATCCTCGGGCGTTCGCAGCTTTCTAAAAAATACTCTTTCGCAGTTGACAACAACAACGAACGAATTCTATGGAAAGACTGGAATGAAGTATGAACTGCGATCGGGTAACCTGACTCTTGATCGGGGTCCGCGATTCGAGCGCCCTGCGCGGTAGCCGTCTTCAAAGTTCGAACCCCGTCTCTCAGCCGCCAGCGGCTCAACCTCATTCCGAGCGTTCAAAATCAAAATCAAAAGCAAAATGCAAACATTCCATTTGAAAACAACAAACTTTTCTGAGAAATCCGCATCCGCACAACGGTATTCCTTTCTATTTGCGTTTCCTCTTACTTTTCAGTTTGTAAATCATTCGCATTCGAAAAACTGATAATGGAATTTCATGTCAGTTGTGACAAAAATATTTTAAAAACTTTGCAATTTAAAAGAATTCTAAAAAGAAGAATTCAACTATCAATTTGAAACATATTACCTATTAAATAATTAATGTTAGATATTAGAGCCTAGATTTGTATGCAATTGCATATTATTAATGCTAACACTTGATCATGAATCAGATATTTCTCCGAATAGATCAATTATTTTTCCGTTGTACAATGTTTCAAATTTTGATGAATATTGCATATATTTGCATATTTAAAGAATATTGCGTATATTTGCATATTTAAAAAAGATTGCATATATTATCAAAATTAAGGAATATTGCATGTATTTGCATATTTAAAGAATATTGCATATATATGCATATTCAAAGGATATTGCATAGTGAATATGACAAGAATATGACTATTTGAAGAATATTGCATATATTTGCATATTTGATTAATATTGCATATATTTGCAGTGTAATATTACATATATTTGCATATTTGATTAATATTGTATATATTTGATTAATATTGCATATATTTGCATATTTGATAATATTGTATATATTTGCATATTTGATTAATATTACATATATTTGCATATTTGATAATATTGTATATATTTGCATATTTGATTAATATTGCACATATTTGATTAATATTGTATATGTTTGCATATTTGATTAATTGTATATATTTGCATATTTGATTAATTGTATATATATTTGCATATTTGATTAAGTGTATATATTTGCATATTTGATTAATATTGCATATTTAAGGAATATTGCATATATTTGCATATTTGAAGAATATTGCAATTTTGAAATATTTATGATTTCTTAGAAATTCCCAAATCAAGCAACCAAAGAATTTCCAACTTTCATGAGATTTCAGCATCTATTGTAACATAATGTTGTAATCTGTTGTAATCATGCATGATTTTTGGTTTATTTTTATAACTTCAGAAATAAAACTAAATAATAATATTTAAAAAAATATTTCTAATAGAATAGATGGATAAAAGTCAAAACAAAAAAAGATGCTTGTTGTTATATACACAAATTAAGCCAGCTGAAAGACAACATTCTTTGTCTTTTCTCTTATATTTTGTATTATATATTTTTATTACAACAAACTGGTAGGCTGGATCGCAGAGCAATTTTCATGTATCAGTAGCTGGCAATAGGTGACTCTTGGAAGTCTTAATTTGTTTAACAAGGGTCATCCTCACCTAATTAAGGACAGGCCGTGTGAGGTTGACACACAGACACTTACTTTTTGACCAAAAACCACGTATGTGTTCAGCTTGTAGAGAAAAGTTGCTCTGCATCCCACCCAATTGAAGGGTGGCATTCCTTGGCTCCACATAGAGAGAATGTAGGAATGCTGTTTGACATGAGAATTGTGTATGAGCACGGCAGTGAGTGAGTCCCCTGTTCTGATTCTTGAAGGGAATGAGACTTTCTTATTGCCTACAGTTCTTTGCAGATATTTTGTCTCTTGTTTCTTTGTGCATATTAAAACTGAATGTATTTATTAGCATGAATGTGTAGTGTGAGAGGGCTGATGGCGAATATTGAGTACTCTATCGACCTTCAATTTGGTTAGTTATATAATGGGTGTAAAGGGTGATGAAGGAATATCTAATACTTCACTACGTTAGCTGAATGAATGGTATGTAAATAAGTAAAAATGTATAAGCAAGATTATAATTTTTATATTGTTATACATAATTAAGATTCTAAATACTCTCATGTGACTAACTTATTGTAATACTTGACCGTAATCTTGTGAAATATAAATGGTTATAAAACTAAAAACATACACATTATTATATCAATAGTAACTCACATCTAGGTATACTCTATTAAAGCATTTTGAAGATAAAACTATCTATGCAAAATGGGACATAAATTTCATATGGTCACTACTTTGAAAACAATGATATCTTAATCACCGCTTATTTGAATTGGTTTAGGTTGGTTATTCAATCATTGTGTGTTATGGTCTCAAATTTGGGGTACCTCAAAGAAACTGACGTCTTCAAATTTTTTTCTAAAAAAATCTTTAGACTACCATCATCCTCCTTTTTATAATTAGAGACAAGTCTGGGTCTTTACATATGCATAAGTTTAAATTAAACTGTGATTGTATTACAAAATCCTACCAACCTGGTTGGTGGTCCCCTTGTTAGTTTTATTTTTATTTTTTGTATGTATATATATCCATGTTTTCATGTTAATTCCCGGTCACCACGTCCAACAAACGGTTTTACAATCAATTCAGAGTATTAAGAACTTTTTATGCATTATTATGTTGTATTTTCTTTTTGTAATTAAATTCTTTCTTCATTATTCATAAAATATTTTGAGCTAATTAAGTAATGAGGTGATAAAAATAAATATCAGGACTGTCAGAAAATATCCTCAAAAAATCCTCAACTCATGGAAACGAGTAAAAAATTGCAAAAATGGCACAATTACACAGAAGACAAAAACTTTGAGTGAGTAGAAATACTTTGATTGAATATAAAAAAATATATTTTGCATTGTATAAATTCACTTTTTTTCCACATCCTAAATGTATTTGTTAAATGTAAACAATGTTTGTAAATCCCAGGCCCTGAAGATGATCTCAAAAAGATCGAAACGGCACGATAAAGAAAATGTTTTTCTGAAACCTACATCACATCAGACCGCATCTCACAATTTCTAAATAATTATTCATTCAATTTCATTATTAAAAATTAAACTCTCATAGAACTTATAACTGGGTATATTTACTCGTATTAATAAATAAATTATGCTATTCTTATAATTTCAAATTAAAATTTTTGGTGTTGAAGGTGGTATGGAAATACATTGACTTGCTCCAAACAAAGACCAATTCAAGAAATTGTATTGTAAATAAACCAAAAAATAAATCATTATACAAAATCATTCATTATGTAGAAAAATTTTATTTTATGTAGAGATTAGTGACCGTTAATCGATATCTGAATAAAATTTTTATTATTATTAAATTATTACTTACGTATACCTCTTACAGAACTTGTAACTGGGTATATTTACTCATATAAATAAATAAATATATGCTAGGTATTCTTATAATTTTAAATGAGTAGTATTCAGTGACCGTTAATTAATGATTATTTAGAGATTGAGAGATGTGAACTGGTCGGTAAAAAAAAATTAATTTAAATTTTTTGGTGAAACTGATGTGGAAATACTTTGACATGCTCCAAACAAAGTCCACTTCATGAAATTATATTGTAAATAAACCGTAAAATAAATTACATTACAAAATACAATACAAAATCATTCATTATAGAAAAATTTTGAATGCCCATAAAAATTAGTTAGTTGTAGTCATAATTGATTAGTTCAAGGTAACTTTCCTAGATAAAAGCATAAACTTTATTATTTGAAAATTAGGTTTAATTTGTGTTTTATATGTATAATAAAGCAATTTTCAAATGGGGGCGAAATCTTGGAGGGAACAATTTCTGGGGTGGGGGAATTATTGTGACCGTTGAAGTATGGATTCTGGAAGGGGCCAGGCTGTTCTAGAACATCACAGATCGCATCGCAGTAGTAAGGAAGGGACCATTCCGCAATCCAGATCTTGTTAATTTTTTGTACAGTAATTTCCAAATCAAAATTCAAGCGAAATTGTCCAAAATGTCGTTGGCGAACGCTGAAGATCCAGATACAAGACGGAAGGCCATGTACAAGCAAAGATCAGAGTCTCCAAGATTCAGGGATTTGCTCAGGGAGGTAATATTGATAAGTGTCAACCGTTCACATGTCTTGCCTGTAAAATTTAAACATTGTTTATTCAATTTAAAATACTTAGATGGAAATTCGAAAAAATACTATTAAAACCAAAAGATCTGATAGTATATTTTGTCTTAAAGCCAAGAAATTATAGCCTGAAAGGACATTTTATCAAGTCTGAATGCTCCAAGTTATAATAGGAATCTATTTTTAATTTCTTACTATTTTTTCTATTTAAACGACCAATTTTATTTTGTTTAAAAAATGCAGCATAAAAACTATGCTGAATCCAAATGAAAAAAAAAGTTATTGGGTATAAACAATAATACCAGGAAACCAGAAAAGTTCAAGTTAAAAATTGTCACAATTAAAATTAGTTTAGAAATATTATATTCAGGGAAATATGCAGAGAAAGGTTGCTCGATGTGTCCCACCTAACTGAAGGGTGCAATCCCTTGGCTTCATATGAGCGCACAATAATGCCACCCGATTTGTGAATTGTGCTTGATCACAGCAGCGAGTATTCCGATTCTTGGAGGATTGTATATAGTAATGATAGTTGTCCATACTTAGCTTGTGTTGAAAGTGAATGTATTTGTTAGCATGAATGTGTGATATGAGAGAGTTGATGGTGGAATATCGAGTACTTTATGGGCCTTCAGTTAGGTTAGTTGTATAACGAGTACTCCACCTCTATGATTGAATGAATGGTATGTAAATAGGAGTGAATGCATTTAAGAATGAACGTGAGTACAAATGGGTTTGAAACTGCATGCATTGGGTGCTGAATTGACCTAGCAGTTGATAGCACCTGGAGCTCGACCTTGGTGGATGGATGGCTAAGTCTGAGGTCTGCCCCCGGATTGCAAACACCCGGGTTGGATGATTGTTGAGTCTGCTGGCAATTTACTTAAAATAGCAAAAGCTGGAATTGTCGGACTACGAGAAGTGAATAGGCTCAAGTTGGCATGTTTGTATGTATGTACATGTGCAGATTTGAGCCAATATAAATACAAATTCAGAGAAATAGTCTCCATTGGCATCTACAACCTTTTCCCATCAATTAACTAGCCCAGTTATAACCTTCTCATAAAAGTTTGAATCCCGGGACTTTAAAAATAAATTAAACTCGTTTTCCAGCTGTTGGCGATTAACGAGCTATAGATTGCACATATGATTGTCCATTGCGAAGAAAAGGTGAAAGTCAGATGGGGCCAGGTCTGGATAGTACCAAGGGTGTAGGACTTCCCAACCAAGCTTCATTATCACTTTCTTTGTCATCTGGCTGGAGATCTCATGTTGTCCTCAGCTATTCTGTTCATGAGATCATTGACTTGTTTAGATTTTTACAGTGATGTTCTGGCCACTTGGCAGAAGTTCGTAGTGTACAATGTCTGCCATACTCCACCAAACACAAAGCATTACCTTTTGTTGGTTAACATGTGGTTTTTATGTCAATGGGAGATGGAATCTTTCAGTGACAGTCAATGATATGATCAATCCATTTTTCATCGCATTTGACAATACGGACAAAAAATGTATATTTGTTTGGAGAAAGCAATGAAATATTTAGATGCAAAAGCTTGTTATCATCGGTCAATTTATGAGGAGCCTGCTGAGCTCAGCTTCTACGTTTTCTTAAGTTGATGTAAGCTAGAGTGAATGGTTTCATTTCTTACGTTGAACACTTTGCAAGTTCCTGTTGGACTTGAATCAAGTTCGATAGCTTCCCTCGATTTATGATCATTCAAGACAGAAGGTCTACATGGTTCATCTTCAATCCCCTTGTTCCCAGAAGCAAACTTTTTGAATCACTTTTAGGCACTGCGCTCACTTATTTTTTCATCACTGAATGCATTACAAATTTTACAAACTGTTCAGCCACTGTATCTTAAACTGATGTGAGATTAAAATTCCTACAATAAGCATGCACAAATTATTGGTTTTGAGAAAGAAAATATTTTATAATTTACAATGAACAATACAAGACATTTTGTCTTTATGATGCATTATTCTCTTGGTACTATGTGATGTTAACATCTAATCCTCATACCTAACAACAAATCAAAAACCGCATGAACTTTTCTGGTTACCTGGTAGTTAAAAATTATAGTTTTGTAAAAAGATGAAGGGCAAAAGGTTCTTATTTGTACAATTAAAGGAAGGACGTCAAGTAATGGTATTTGATAAGGATTATACGTTTTAAATATTCACAAAGTAATTATCTTTTAGGTTGATCAGGTGTTGTCTGTTTATTTGTGCTGGTTTTGCCATAGCAAATGCGTTTTATTAATCTTCAGACCCCAGTGGTGTCGAAGATGTCAAAATGCTAAAATGCACATGAGAAGCAGAATTGCTTACAGTACGCAAAACTGGTCAAAAAATAATATGGTCAAACTTAGCCTAATTTTTGACTAATCTTTGCAGTTAAAGTTATTAAACTGTTTTTAGATTTAAAAAAAAAAAAGACAAATGTTATCTGCACTGAATGCATAGGAAGGATGTTATCCTCTGAAGATTGCAAAACTAGCTTGATAATGTTTGAGATTTGATAATGTTGAGATTCTCAACGGGGTCTGTGTAATCTGTATCTTGATTGTCAAATAAATTTGTTTTGACATTTTCATCTTCTTTGGTGGGTTTGTGTAAACCCAAAAATTGCAAAATGCTGAAAAGCAGTGAGAAACGGATAATTAGAAAGAACCACACTATAGGTTACCCTGCAGATCTCAACAAAAAATCTGATGATAGATAAACTGCTGACTGGTTGACTGTAAATTAAAAAGAATGTAGACAAGACTTTTTTTTTTTTTTTTTTAAAGCCCATTTGTAAGTATGTCGGTTTCGAATGCAGGGCCACTGGATTCGAACCTGGGACCTTTACCTTACAGTGATGAGCATTCTGTCAATGCCTAAACCGTTGTGGCCACCGACATCCCCGAGACAAGACTTAACTGTTTAGAAAGTAGTTTTACAGAAAATGTTCCCATATCATGCCCAACTGGTGAAAACTGTTAATTAATACATGAAATAAAATTGGTCAATTTAAATTTGTCATCAACACAAACTAAAGTATAAATAATTATTAAAATATATTATATGATTTATTATATAATAATGCATATACATATACATATTATATAATAATCAATAAATATTTTAATTGATTTATTACGTTTTATGCAAAGTATGGTTAAGTTGAAAAATTAGTGTCATGAGCGGGACTTGAACCCAAGACTCCATATCCAGTACCTGGCTTTTACCACTTGAGTTATCTTGTCTTCTGCCCTCACATAGGGTACTGATCCGGTGGTCGTGTGTTCGTGATAATAATTTTTCAACACAACCATACTTTACATAAAAATGACTAAATCACTTAAAATAATTACATTGGCTAATAAGACCATATAGTAATAAACGTGGTTTCTGTTTTTTAGAGGTGTCACAGACGAATCAAAGCAAGTCGAGTTGCTCTTCTAGAACAATTTCGGAACATAAATAACACAGTTGAAGTCCACAGTGCGTTAAGTAGCATTATTCACCAAGAGGCCAGCGTCCTTAGGGAAGAAATATATGTTGAGGAAATGTAAGCATTTAAAGTCAATTTGATATCAATTTGCCACATAAATTTGTTAAAATTGATTAAAAAAAACTATATTATCATAACTTGATAATATTGTTTTCTTATTTTTCTTCAATAGGTGTTAATAAAAATTTATACATTTTATCTTATTGCCCAATCTATTCCATTGACGGAGAAAACCAAAAACACACTTTTATAAAAAGTCTTTATTTATTTACATGAATCAAGTTTGGGATGCTACTCACTCCCTCTTTTGACTTAAAGATACCCAAGGCAGTACTCGGAATTGATTTATGTAAATAAATTAAAAAAGACTTTTTATGAAAATGTGTTTTTGGTTGTCTCCGTCTATGGAATAGAGTGGGTATTAAGATAAAATGTTAAAATTTGGTATCTTTTACATTTAGGGAAACCGAAGAAGATAAATCAATAACTACACCCCAAAATGAAGGTTTGTGTCATTAAATTGTGTTGTAACAAAAAAAAATTTTTGTCATGTAAAATTGTTATTTCAGTCTATCTGCAAGAAATTTTAAGAGAATATGAAAATGTATTGGAGGAGGAAGAAACAATGTTCAGCAAAGACTGGGATGAACAAGTGATATGCCCCTTATGTGAAAAGTGCGTATTGAAGCAGAGGGCTGATGGATCCGTCGTATGCGTAAAATGCTCATCTCACTATCCAAGAGTGCCTACATTGCATCACTTGCGCAATTTGCTCAATTCGAGCCTTGAAGCTCACGAGCGCAATTGTAAAGACTTGTCACAGTTTGCCTTGATCAACGACCGATATACAAACGGGCTGTTTCTAATCTGCCAGACGTGTCAGTTCTTCTTTCAAACTCTTTAAGGACGCCCGTTATGCCATTTGTAAATAATATTTATGTGATATTAAACCCTATTTATAGTGTTGTTTTTGTGGACTGAATTTTTTTTTTTAAATACAGTTGACACATTTTCCAATTTGTTACCCAAAGAAAAGTTATAATTTCAATAAAGACTTATTTGTAAAAAGTTTTCTTTGTATTTTTTTTTAATACCATTCACAAATTATGCTATATTTAACACATACGGCACTGATTTGTAGACTCTCCCCAAATAAGGAATTTTTTACAGTTTTGAAATCTATTTAGGTTTGTAAATGACCCTTCATTAAAATTTTGCTAAAAAAAAGCTTTTTTCAAATGTGGGCATGTTGTCCTGGAACAACATTCGTATATGGGGAAAGTCAGGATAGGCAAAGTAGCAAAAAATACTGTTTATCTACTCAATAGTTTTTCCAACCTGTACATTATTAAAAACTTGATTAATTGTATATTTCTACTTACTAACCCTTAATGAATTAAAAAAAATGTTATGGGGTGGTAGTATTTAAGTGAATAAAACATGAAATTTACATTGTACATATTTACTTGGAATTTATTACTTAAATATATATATATATATATATATATATGTGTGTGTGTGTGTTTTTAAACCATATTGTAAAAATAAATAAAATTGAATGTGGTAAAAATCTTCAATTATTTAAAAATTCAATAATTATTTCCATATTTTCTACTTATTAACAGTTATACAGAAAAATACATATAACAGTGCAGATTGACTGAATTGAGGAAAAAGGATGAGATTGGAAGAAAAATAAATACACAAAAATAATCTGAGAAAATAAACCATGTATATTAATACAACTTCATCAAAAGTGGCGTCCGTTCTCTTATATGCAACTCATCGTCCTTTGTTCACATTTTGGCACTACTGTCTTCAGAGTCACCATCATCGATAAACCCGTCAAATCGGAAAAAAAAAAAAAAAAAAAAAATAGGCCTGATAAACCAATCCGATTTGCGATTATATACTATCGTAGACATTAAATACTACTTTATAGTAAAATGACTCGGACATATCCGGCTCAATATTTAATTGCACCAATGAATTAAGAAATAATAAAATGACAAACGGGCCAAAAGAAAACTCTTTGATAAATAAAATCTGTATAATTATTTAAAATTATAACCAACTGTATATACTACTAATTAAGAAAACTTGTTAACAACATATTCAAACAACAGAATTTTATACATTGACCAGCAATAACAAGAGATCACAATATATTATTTTTGTTTTAAAAGACAATCTTTTAAAATCTATCTATAATTAATATATATTCTTAAGGAACAGCTCTTCCATTTTTTTAAATGAAAATATAATTCAAACAAAAGATTTAAGCAATTTATACATTTTTCAAATAAACACATTATGCATACAGACATGCAGTTCGGTAATCATGTTAATTCATTTCTGCCATTACACAGCATTTACGCAAAAAATTGGAACATCTATTCTTTAATAATAATTATTGTATGGCACTTTTTTAAATCCATGATTTGCACTTGTATTCAGTCCCGGTGTTTCTTAAAAGCTTGTTAGTAAAAATATGTAAAAATATTAGGCATTTAAACCTTAAGAGCTAAATATGTTTTTTTTGTTTGAGCAAAAATTGTCGTTTTGTGGAACTTGGAAGCTTTACATATTGTGAAATCACATTATAATTATATACAATTAAAAAATATACTTTACTCTGCTAATTCAAAGTAAATGTTTTCTTCTTTTCTCTCTCTAGTTACACATTTATAAAAATAGATTTTTCTTTATGTCAAAACACTTCGTTTTAACTTTTTTTAACTGCCCTATCTACGGCCAGGATTGCTTCGTTTGGCAGCCTTGCAGGATCTTTGAGAACTTCAGTTGTTGTACTTAAATGGCGAAAAGCGTTTAGTACAACTGAAACAGGGTAAAAAAATAAAACATCATAAAAATGTAAAAAGAAATTTTTTGTGTGAAGAATTGCTGGAATGATACATTTTCTTTTGATCATTATAAACCTTATAAAAACATAAATAATTTGTATATTCAAAACGCCATTTTATATTCAATTCAATTCTAAAATTAACCATCAGGAAGTGGGGTTTTTTGTCCCCTGAAATGCAGCTTTTTGGTTTATTGTACTTTTCCTGGTACCAAATCCCCCCCCCCCCCTATAATAAACCTTACTCGAAAAATCCATTATTCTAAGATTCACGATATATGATTATAAAAAAGCAATAAATATAACAAACCAGGTCTTAGATTGACGAGGGAACAATGCTGATTTATCCATTGTAAGGTCGTCCGATACAGATCATCAAGGCTTGAAGTTGCTACGTTATTGTTGAACGATTCGAGCAATGGTTCACAAATCAAACTCAGCTGAAATATTTTTAAGGACAATATCTCATCAAAATCTATAAAATCAAATGGCTTAGACATGGTAAATACTCCCGTGAAAAGTTAATGTACATTTACTCAACCAGTGTTATTTAATCTAGCCTTCTTGTTTTAAAATAATTTTATAGGTATTTTGAAAACATTATCAGATTATCTAAGGTCTTGATTGAGAAAAAAAGTTAGTGTCACAAGCGGGATTTGAGCCCATGACATTTGGCTAGTACGATGAGTTGAGTTTGAGTGGATTGAAGTCACGATAGCTCAAGTGGTTAGAGTAGTGGTGGATATCTGAAGGTCGTGGGTTCGAATCCTTTTCATGACACTAGCTTTTTTGCCTCAACCAAAACTTTAGATAAAAAATATAATTAATTAAAATGATTATTACAGTCAATTATGTCTTAAATACGTATATGGATTATCACAGATTTAAATTATTTATGTTAAATATAAATATAGAGAGAAATTAAACTTCAATTACTAAATGCATTATCATAAAACAAAACCTATTGTACATAATATTATCTTGGTTTTTCAGTATTTTGCAAACATAAACAAAATGATGAATTTTAAAAATATAGAAAATTAAGAAAGGGGAACCTGTAGAATTGTAGTGTTAAAAACTGATGGGTTTACAATTTATTTAATGTTTCATGAAAGAAGTAGTAATAATAATTTTAATGTCCATCATTGCAGCATAAATACGGTGGAGTTGATGCAATTTGGCACACGTGGAGCGATGTGGACTGAGGAAGGCTGAGCCTTCCTCATATTATCATCACCATCACCCATCCAGCAAGTGTGTTTAGGGTTGATGGTGGAATATTTATAAAAGTACCTCATCGACCCTAATTTAGAGTGATTATTAGTATTGTACGTAGGTCGATGGAGGGATATCAAGTACTCCACCAATTAATCAGAAAGAGTGCAATGAACAATGGTGTGAATGTATTTATGTGTATGAATGTATTATAGAAGTTAGTTACTTTTAGGCTAGATTATATTTTGCTTGTGTTGTGGACCAAAATGACCTAGATATGACCCTGTCGGAACCTAACCCTGTTGAGGGAAGCAACGATCTCCTGGGCATCTGGCTTAAGGGGGGGGGGATAATAGTGACCCAGCCACATAACAGGGTGAGTGAACTCATTGATGTATAAACCCTAGGGTCAGCTCATCAGGGAGTGACAACCCTTCAGGGTGAAAGTCGATTAATTATAATGCAAGGATACAATCCAGAATTTCCAGTTTTCATGAGTCCTCGACCTTACATATTTTCTGTACATATCCCTCATTTTGTTGCTTCTATGTTTTGAAATTGGAGCACCTGTTGCAGGAAGCATTGATTGGCAATTGCTAAAACAAAAATTAAAAAGCAATACAATTTTTTTAAACAATTGATTCTTCTTTATATACCATATTTCAGCATTCAATGTTTCAATCTGCTGTTTTAAACTTTCCATTTCTTTTTCCAGTTCGTTTCTTTCCATCTGTAATTGCCTGATATACTCAGCACCTTTCTGTAGCATAACAGCTTTGCTCATCTGTAAGGACTAATAATTTTTAAAAGCTCTTCAGACTCGACAAAGGGTGGGTTACCTTTGTGTTTGGATTCTGGTTGAGATGAGGAATCAAGGAGTGAAGCGTGTCAAAACCATTTTTTATATTACAACGACGTTTCTGTTCGGCATTGATATGGCATACTCTCCGGTGTTCCTATAAAATCGAGTATTCAATGCCTAAACTCCAGTAAAATAAATTTGTGTCTTTCTTAATCAATACATACTCGATAAGCAGGAGCAGGCTTGTTGCTAGTTGATGGGGAAGTAGGACTTCCCACACTTATTGGTGAAAGACTAAGAGCTTCTCCTGTGTTCGGAGATTCAGGGCATACACTAGTTGAACTTCCGCATATCTTTATTATATAATAAAAAATCATACAGATAATCGTTTATTTATAATGAATACGGGTGAGTAAAACCAAGTGTTCTATATTTTTGTAAATATGCATTGAATTCATTTCCAACTGTCTTTCAATACTTACATAAAGGCTATTGATATTATTCATGAAAAAAAGCTGATGCAAGCTTGCAAGGGAGAAGTTTAACCCATTCTCTACTACACACAGATATATTTGGACGGTAGCAACTTTAGTATCTGCCTAAGCCCAAATATAATCAAGCGTAGTGTTCTTTTATCACCACACTACTTCCGATTATATTTGTTTTCTGAATCGTCATTGTTTGAATGTAATTTAATATGATTATTTGGAGATCGTGAGATGCGGTCCGGTGTGACATAGGTTTTAGAAAAACATCTTCTTTATCGTGCAACGTTTCCATCTTTATTGAGATCATCTTCAGGGCTCAAAGTGTTCGTTGTGTTGAGAGTGCCCATAATAATTAATTTAATATGCAATTTTTAAGTTTTCTTCTTGCGTGAGCACAAGGTTTGATTTCTTTGTTTTGTGATACATATCCCAATCGAATTTTCCGAAAAATGTTTGTCATTTCAAAACAAGGAAATTGGCGCAAATTGGAGAATCTGGCATGGTACATTTTTTGTTAAACTATTTTTTATAAAATAGCTGGCTCCCATCATGCTGTCAAATCGGAAAATATTGTAGATCACTATACAATGTATATACTTTGTACAGATAGTAAAAAAAAATATTAATCATAGTAATAATTATTAAATGCAAAATTAATAATTATGACAAATCAATGTTATTTAATTAGTGATCTGCTTAATAATAATTGTTTGTTTTTTTGTCAATTTTTATGCAAAGACAATTGTGAAGAAAAATTAGTGTCACAAGCGGGAATCAATGTGTTGTTATTTAATGACTTATTATTTTTGATACTTTAAACATTTCATTCAAACAATAAAAATTAAAATAAATCAATTTAGTTTAACATTTCGTAAGAACACAAATAAAAAATAAAAATGTAGCAATATGTTAAAATGTTTCAGTGTATTAGGATACAAAACCTGCAAGACTACTTAGGTTTAAGGTAATTATTCTTTGTATGTAAGGTCTTGGTTAAAATGAAAAAGTTAGTGTCACAAGCTGGATTCAAACACACGACCTTCAGATGTTCAACGTAATGTTCAACAATCACTCGACAAGTAAAGAAAGGGAGAAGAATTGAACAGCACAGATGTTTAAGAGAAACTATGTATGCTGGTTCTACTAACAAGCCCTTTCTGACAACCAAGTGTGAATGAAAAGTTAAGAAATGTGAAAAGAGCATGTAGAGAGGTGCAGGCTCATTTCACAAAAAGTCACTATCATGGAAATGCATCAGTTGTTCTATCTTTTAAAATTATTCTCATCAAAAGAATTGTTAACTGTAACATTGAATAGAACAAAGTTTACTCGTCTACTGGTATAAAACAACACATTCTAATTTGTTTTTAATCTTGAAGGAGTTGAAGTCAATGCCTGCACGTTTTCTGAAATAGATGGAATCTAGTTTCTACTAAATCACTCATTTTATATTCCAAAGTATTGAATCTTCATACTACTACCTCTCTGAGCAATACTTAAAGAGAAAAAGGTTTAAAACATTGGAAGAAAACAGCAGTGGACAAGTTAAAAAAATCAAAATCCATTAAAATGATAACTGTAACTTGCAAAACAGTAATTTTTCTCTCTCACGCTTATGTAATAATATAATAACGTACAACATTATGCATTGGTGTTTGGATGGACTTTATTAGCATTGGACTGGCCACAACAGTTTGTACTGTCTGTAAGGTGGGTGAAGTACTGCTTCCCATATTTTGATTTATCTTATAACTCCTTTGTTTACTGTATTCACTGCAATAGAACAATAGTTTAGTGTAAACACAATTTCTGTTAACATTACTATGTAAATATTTACAAATTTCCTCTATACATACTTCTCAGTTTTGAAAGGGAGAGTAATAATATTTCCGATAGACTGTTGTGATGCATAAGAAATTTCTTCCTTCGGTGGTAAACTCTTAGTCGGTGAATTTGTCTGTTCATTTCCCACGAAACCATAATTTGCAGGAGTGGCTAGAAATTCATTATTTTTAATTATATGCATACAGATACATATATAAAAAATTGTTTTATTTATTACAACTCACAATTGGTAAGAAGCTGAGCTAGAAATGCGTTGTTGTTCTGTTGTGTTTCTTGAAGTGAGATATTTTGTGTTGGTATTGCAGGACCGGGAGCAAGGGGAGTTAAAACAATACCAGAATTGGAAGGTATTAATGCTAAAGCTGCAGAGTTGTTCAATGTTGTTGCCAATTTCTTGGCTTGGTCAGGCTTTCCACTCCATTTAGATTTAGCCTATAAAACATTCAATATTCAATCCCATAAAGCGACAAGTTTTTCAAACATTGGACAACTTACTTTTGGTTGTAAGTAAATATCTTCTTTTCTCGTAACGATTAAATCTGTCAAAGGTGGTGATGATTGTGTAGGCTGTTGAGTATAAGTGTGTGGTTCAAGATTTTGTGAAGGGAGAGCTTGTTGCGGGATGCTTTGCTGGACAGTGGGGTCATTGTAATCTGGAAGGCCGTACCAAAGGCTCTGTGTAGGATAAGGAGGTGGATAAGGAGGGATTGATGTGGTTGGGTAATCAGGTGGAGGTGCTGGTTGCTGACTTAAAATTTGCTTTTCTTCCGAGAACTGAGTTATCTGAAGGGTCTGGGTTTCTTCAGGTACACTAACAAGTTTTGAGCAAAAAAGTTCTGTAATCAACAAAACCAAAATAAATTTGGTTACATGCTTAAAGTATAACTATGAAAGCAAGATACCATGTAATGGCTCTATGTCCATGAATTCTTCTAAGTTTGGCTGTAATTGGACAAGACTCGGTTGAATGAAATCTGCTAAATTTGCTCCTCTGGCTAAAATATCACAAGTATTAGAAATAAAATGGATTTTGTTGCATTTTAGAGAAACATTACCAATTTCTCTTGTATCAGGAAATGCAAAAGGCTGATTGGCTGTTATTGTAGAAAACAACGTGTCACTCATTAGCCCCATGTAGTCTTCATCAACCATCATTAGACTTTCGTTGGAATTTAAAGACCAATCGTGTCCTTCTAATTCAGCCAGCTGTACAATAACATAACAATAGTCAAGTATAACATAAATTTTCCATACCAATAAAAACATGTACAGTAAAACTTCCATTATCCGGGCCCCAGGTTTACATATGACACACTAAACCCTTCTCTATGTATGGATGTCGTTTGAGAATGATGCACCTCTTCCGGAAAAACCTCGCTTTTGAAGTTTGTTGTAGGGTGTTTGGGGTATTTTTGGTATAGAATTGGTGTCACAGGCCGTTAGTCTACATTTTGTTTTTCAATTTGGCCTTTTGGAAATTTGTCATGATTTTTTGAAAACAATTATATACATGTAAAAATATATATGAAATATAATAAAAGTAATAACACATGTATTTTTGATTCACAATTTAATTAATGCATTAAAAAATAAATATCATTATTTGGGGTTTTCATTTTCTATGGACTCCCTCACCATCATTATCCCAGAATAATTGTGGTTTTACTGTACATGTCTTTTTCCTCATTATATTTTTTTGTAGCTTTTTACTATCTATCATGGAATATCAAATATAAAATGAAGAATATTTGAAAAAATGCTCACGGTATCATGTCCGTAATTGGGAGGGCGACCTAATATTTGGTTTCGACTGTACATACGCCATTTTTTGTATTCTGCAGTGACAGCGTTTAACTTTCTTTTCCAATATTTTCCCTCTAAAACTATAGCCTGAAAGAACAGTTGCATACAAATATATTTACTGTATGCAGATAATAAATATTGTTCTGAATTGTACCTCTGGTTTGTTGTGAGTATCGACGTCCAATGGCGAAGCAAATTGACAAACCAATGTATTTTGCTTTTTTATAACTGTAAGGGAAATCGCTTGGTTAAATAATCAGATTTTTATTCCAACATTTATATTATTTATATGACTAGGTTTGTAAAGGAGGGACCAGATCATCAAACCACTGAAACTGGAAACATTAACAGACAAAACAACATTATTTGACACAAAAGAAGTTGTCCGAACATTACTATGAAATGCTGAATCTCTAATGAACTTTCTTTTCCCATTTGTCGTATTCCTAAATATATATTTGAGTTGAAATTCATCTGTTTAATGGATAAATCATAAAATGCTAAAATTCTTCCAGCTTAGCTAATGAACAGAAACATATTAACTGTTATTTTTGAAGCATGTTTTTTAGGTAATAATTTCAAATTTTCAGTAAAATTCATTTTCTCAGTGTTTTTACACATTAAAATACACTTTTTATCTTTTTAAAACCAACATTATAAAAAGGTACACAGATTTCTAATTGTAAGATTTTCTCCTGTGGACTGCAGGGTGATAAATCTACTGTTTGATAGTTCATGTTGGTCTGCCCATTCTCGCTTATTTTTATTATTTCAGACGCGTGACAGAAGATGGCAAAATGCTGTGTTTGAACTATCGGGTTGTCCGGAAAATAATGCAGGATTTTAAGTTTTCATTAAAAAAAATCTATATAAAATATTCTGTTTACGTTTACAGGATTACTCATTTGTATGAATGTCAACACTTATTAATCCTCTTCCAAATGATATTGTTTGTTTACCTCTGTAGCATTCCGCTACTTGGAAATAATTCAGTCATCCTTATAATGTCAAAGCGAGAATTTCGTACGATTTTCTTTTACGAGTTTAAACTCGGCCGAAGCGGAGCCCAAACGGCTAGAAACATTAACCAAGTCTGGGGCGAGGGTTGTGTTAATGAGTGCACTGTGCAAAGGTGGTTTAAAAAATTTCGGGAGGGAGATTTCAGCCTTGAAGATGAAGAAGGTCGTGGAAGGCCTTCCTCTCTTAATGATGATGTTCTGCGATCAGTGGTGGAAGAAAACCCCAAAACAACTGTTCGAGAACTTGCAGAGCAACTCAAAGTCAGTAAAACGACCGTCGCTGACCACCTCAAGGCGATTGGAAAAGTGAAAAAACTCGAAAATTGGGTTCCACACTCATTAAACGATCGCCAAAAAATCAGCGCTTTGATGTTTGTGCATCACTTCTTTGTCGAAACAAAAATGACCCATTTCTGGCCAGAATTGTTACATGTGACGAAAAGTGGATTCTCTACGATAACACTAGACGTTCTGGACAGTGGCTCGACAAAGGAGAAGCTCCAAAGCCCCCAACTCATCAAAAAAAGGTAATGGTTACGGTATGGTGGGCTTCATTTGGTTTAATACACTACAGCTTCTTAAATCCTGGCGAAACCATCAATGCTGAATCATACTGTAACCAAATTAATACCATGCATCAGAAATTGGCAGTAATGAAGCCCTCTTTGGTCAATCGGAAAGGGCCCATTTTGTTGCATGACAACGCTCGACCACATGTGTCACGTGTAACGTCACAAAAATTATTGGAGCTTGGCTAAGAAAATTTGCCTCACCCACCCTACTCTCCGGACCTCTCGCCTACTGACTACCATTTTTTTAGACACCTGGACCACTACTTACAACACATAATATTCAAAAATCAAACGGAACTGGAAAATGCATTTATTGACTTTATCAATTCTAAAAATTCTGAATTCTACTCAGACGGAATTAATAAGTTACCAACACGTTGGGAGAAATGTATTGAGAGTATGGGAAATTATTTTGATTAAAGAACATTGCTTTAAAGTAACTAGTTTCTTTTTTTTTGTTTAATACCAAAATCCTGCATTATTTTCCGGACAACCCAATAACAAAAATCAACAAGAATGGGAAGACTGATGATAGGTAACTATTTTTTTGCAATGGCCTCATGAACTTTGCATATTAGTCAAGGAGCATTATTTTTGAGGGGGAGGGTTGTGTGAAAAAAAAGGCCAGGGGGAACGGTGAGAATCAAACCCACGACTGCAGTTATGGAGCTGAGAGTCTATCACGTTGACCACTCGGCTACCACAGCCCCTTCCCCCTTAGTTAACTTTCGTGCAATCATTTTTTAATTGATGCTAAAAAAAACGATGAAACTATTAAGTCCTACATCAAAACTAAGAACTATTTGTGTTGTGTCATGGTACACCAACCACAAATGCTTCAGTAACATGTAATACACCATTACAATTTTAAAGCACCAAGCAACCAAAAACAAAAAAAAACCTACAATAATTCAGTTTTTGTATGTAAAACGTTTTTGCCACGTTTGGTGATATTTTTTTTAGATAATATATTATCTTGACAAACTTCACATAGATAAGAGAACTAGAGATTAATAACTAAATTCAGTGGGTAAAAAGCATTAAATGCTCTCTATTTAGTTGATATAAATTATTTAAACTAATGAGTTAATAATTGCGTACTAACAGAATTGGCAAATAAATATATTAATGACATAAATTAAAAAAAAATCAAATATGTACTTCATATTAGATAAACAATTGTTCATTGTATATGCAATAGCATTAATCTTTTCCTTTTGTTTATTTTTATACATTAGAGAGAGAAAGAGAGGAGAGAGAGAGAGAGAGAGAGAGAGAGAGAGAGAGAGAGCATGAGATAAGAGTGGATTCAACCGTATACATACACTGCATGTGCCAGCACCTCCAAATTACGTTGTTCAGCCTTATTTTGTCCTTCCATCTTAAACGAATTCCTTTGAATCGGTTCCATTTTGGTGACGTTAACTTTTGCCTGAAAGAAGTTTTAGTGTTATTTCAAGTTTAATAACAACCAACAAAATACCTTGATGAGCAGTGAAGACATAATACTACAAGTAAAAATACAAATTGTACAAAAGTAGAACTTTTTTCATAGTACTTTACATTATGACATATTGGAAATTTTTTCCTATTTTAGCTGTCTTTCAGAAGATTAACTCAAATTATTGTTTGTTTGTACTCTTTGCTGCAACTTGATACATTACATAAGCAAATTGGCAGTTTTGTGACATTTAGGTTTAGAAAATATTTCAAAGGTACTCCAGAAATACTGAGTCACATGAAATGAAAGATCATAACCAAGGAAGGCTAATGTATCAAGGGAAAAGGGATACCCTCTTTATATTGTACATCTGTGAATGCTTGTAGTACGGGGTGAGAAGGCAGAAGCATAACATACAATAATAATAATGTTTAGTATTTGAAGAACTCCAGTATTTTTTCTGTTTATTAAAAGGAATGGATTTCAGGCTAATTCCAATAACCCTTCTTCAACTGAGGATGTTTCGGCTTACACTCAAGTATCAGTTGAACACTTCATCAGGCGACGAGGGGTTATTAGAATTAACCCGAAATGCATTCATTTTAATAAAGAGAGAGAGATAAAAAAGCTGAGTTCTTCAATAATGTAATCAATGTTTATGGATTTTAGTATTAAATAGTGTAAAAGTAAATCTTTGTCAATGGGGCAGTTTTCTAACTTATGGAAATCTTCATTTGTACTGCCATCTTTTAAAAGTGGCAATAGAGAAGAGGTAACTAATTATAGGCCAATATGTAAAATCTTGCTTACCCCAAAAATATTTGAAAAGATCTGTGATCACTCCTGCGTTTACACATATTATCACAGAACATAAACATCGATGAATCTATTAACATTTCAGCATGACATTCTAGATGCATTTAAAAACCAAAGACAAGGCGTCAATCAATCATTCATAGTTATTTGCAAAATTGGGAAGAATTTGTATTTTTGCTAATTTACCTAATTGGTTAATTGATTACTTATTGGGTAGAACACAATTAATATATAATATGTTAATTCTAAATTCCCTATCCAAACCCATTGTTGTAACATCTAGGTTACCAGCAGACATTTTTGTTTTAATGTATTTATAAGTGATATAATTTCTTATTTTGTTCATTGTAAATGTAAATTATTTGGAGATGATTTTCAAATTGTACCAATGTAATTGAGTGGCCTCCCAAACAACTGTAACATTATTTAGCCTGAGCTAAACAATTTACGAACACTCTGGATCAAGGTATGGTCTTGAAGAAGAAGAAAGCAAATTTAGTTGCTAATTCCAAACTTTCAACCCATTTTAAGGTCATCATCAGGGCAAAACAACTTTAAATATGGCTACAGATTGTCATATCTGTGAGCAACATGTTATGGTCTTTGGCAATGTTGGGGCTGAATTGGTCTTCAAGCAAATTTGAGATCGCCTGTAAAAAAATTTAAATATGTCAATGGTATGGTAAATATGGTCGAAAACTTGGCATTATCCACTACATTTGCCTTCAAGACCATGCCTTGATGCAGTGTTCGTAAGTGAAGAAAGTGGTCAATACTTCTAACACTGAAAACTAAACAATTTAGTCCATTAGTGTGAGCAAAAGCATTGGTGTGTATATAATTATTGAAAAATGCTATGTCATCCGCTTTAGTATAACTAAGAACAATATAATCCATCCATATAATGTAAATAATGTTACTCTAAATCCAGTGGCTAATATGCAAGATAATAAGGCCAATAAATAAAAAAAAAAAAAAAAAATCCAGTTGACTCAATCAAATCTATGTTTAAATTTTGTGAACATTACGTCAATAGCAAACAAAGCTTTAAAAACAGTTGATTTTGTAAAGTGCAACATACTTACTCCACATACTTCTCATATTAAAATACTTTATTTCTCTCTGGTTTGGTCAATGTTGGAATTCAATTCTTTTGTATGGGCACCTTGTTATCAATTATATATTGGTAACATTGAGGAAATCAAATCAAACTGTTCAGACTGGAGACTCTGCATTCACCCAAGTAAATGAGAAAGTAAGATTTTTACACCATGAAGAACCCCAAACACTCCTGAACTAAATATTGAAGGAAAAAAACATCCCTCGGAATCCCGAAGGCAGAACAGTCAAGTACCTGGGAGTTTACTTGGACCAAAAGCTGACCTGGAGTATTCATATAAACAAAAAGGTAAATGAAGGATACACTAAGGCCAGCAGTGACTCTCCTAATTTATATATTATATAAATCAGGCAATTAGTACTCCATGGGGTGCAAAGTATGGGTCTACCGCTACCTCCAAAATAAGGCCTCTAGGTACTGCAAAATAAGATGCTGAGAATTGCTGTCAACACTGAGTGGTGTGTGCGTAACTCTCAATCACACTGGGGGCTGAATATAAAAGAGGGAAATCACTGAGGAAAGATTCCTCAAGTTCCACTCCAAATTCCCTTTGGTGAAAAGAGTATCACATTTTCATCAGGGCGAAAAACTTGCAACACGTCTCAAATCACATACTTTGCAGAGTTGCATTGGTTGAGGTGATCACAATGATAGTGTAAGTGGTTTGTATAATGATAAAAACCTCATTTATTGTAAATAGTTTTACAATTCATTCTTTATTTATTTATCCATGTATTTAAAAGCATTGTGATAATAATCTAAGAAGCACTGCGATATGGAAGCACATAAAGCTATATATTCATGTCAGATTAAATCAGCCATTTGAGCCAATTAAAAATGTGAAATGTGTTTATATGAAATGCACTATTGGAAACTATGTTGTAGTTGGGCTAGTGAATAAAAAAAAAAAAAAAAATACATTGTTTAGGAGTCCAGGTGGAGTTTCTCAAACACCATAGAACTATCTATGATATACTGTTTTTGCACAAATTGTTAGATATATATAATTGTCTAGACTGTACAGACCTATTAATTGGAAATAATAATTAATCAAGATATATTTCATAAAAAGTTGATGACACAAAAAACTAGTTTATAATGTTATTGTATTTTTGTACTTTGTTCAAAAGTGTATTTTCTTTACAATGGCTATTGATGCTGTAAATAAAATTATTAATCCATTCCAAAGGTCCATTACCTTGTAGACATCCAAAATTCACTATATAACATTTCAACTTGAAATAATCTGATGATATAAATTCTAGGACAAGTAATTAAAAGAATTAAAATGTTGAACTAGTAATTAAAGCTAGGTTTTTTATAGACGTACTGCATTATTTTCATCAAATCAGGGTTGAATCAATAAAACTAAAATCCTTAGTTACTTCTATTTAAAAAAATTAAATTTAAATCTTAGGAAAATTGTGATTGTTTTTCTCTATTTGTTTCTGCTAACATGATACTTTGGAAACATAAGTTCATCGTGATATTTTTAATTATAGTTTTTTCTTTTCTCGAGCCTATTTTTATTTTTATTATTTATCCATTAGCATAACTACTGTCCTTCCCATACTTTTTTATGGATATTGTTTTTTTTTTCCATTATTTTATGAACGTTTTTCTTGACTCAGCTACATGCACACTTGATCTGTCTTATCTAATCACTTGTAGCAAAATTGCGATGAAGACCATCAAGGTAATGAAGTTTGTCCGCAATAATCCTGGCCAATTTATTTCACATGTTTTTAGTATTTCATCGCGAGAATGAGCTGACCGGATTGAACAGTTACGTTATAGTGACATTGCAGGGGGATGAACCTGTAGCTCGATCGCATCTTACTCCAGTCTGCTCATTAAGCTACAACAACTTATTGCGTCATTTAATATTTACAAAACTCAGAAACTAGTCATAGAAAACTTGTTTAAAAGAGTTTATATAAGTATGATTTTTTGTTTATCTTCCTGTCAAACATGATTTGCACGAAGCCATATTATTTGTCACAAACCCACCATGAGAAAGTGATAGCATTGAGGAATCAACCACGACTGATCTATCACCCAGTTCCACAAAAACTACTTGTCATTGTGTTCTGATAACATATGAAAAACAAAACAATATAATTGTATAAGTGTAATGAGCAATACATAAATTGTTACTGTCTCCATCGGTTATTTGAATTAGATTTGTCTTTAGATTGTCTTACCTGTAAGCCAAAGACATGCATTGAAACAGTTTTGTGAGGGAAGTTTCGATGAGAAGCTGGTTGAAGGGAAGTTTAACAGAGTTTATAGGCACTGAGACGACGGTCCTGTCTTTGGACGGGCAGTTGGCCGTTACGGACTTCACCTCGACGACCTCCTTCTCGACTTCTGGGACGGGCACGGCGAGTTCGTCCTCGTCGTCCTGGGCCTCCGCTTCGAAGTCCGAGACCATAAAGTGGCCGGAATGGATCGCTTCTCGCCCCTTGGTCTGGAACTTCGGAATTGCCCATTTCTGCTTTTGATCCAACTTCTGGGCCATGATTGTCATAGTAGACGTCCGGCGGGTCAGCTGACTTCGCTCATTCGCCTCCCCTCAAAAGGACGTCAACGGTTCAAAAGAGCCTGTCACGGACGCGTCCATCACTTCAAAAACCCTCCGGATTTGAGAGAAACGACGTCGACCAGATCCATGAATCAGATCGTGTATCGGTAAACCACTAACCAATTATGTATTTTATCATCTTTCCAGAATTAAATGTCCATTGGAAGGTCGATTTTGGATATCAAGTCGATTTTACACTTCGATTTCTAATCAGACGCAGAAAGAAATCACACAATTCGCCATTATAAGATAACGTTCAAACTTTACATCATAAGCACTAAAATTAAAAAAATCGAAATTTAAAACATCGATGGCACAAATTTACTAACAAACTTCTTAAATTAATCAATTTTCTGTATAATAAATTATAAATGAAGAATTAAAGGTGACGAACAAAAAAAATTATGGCGAATATAGTCAAAGTGGCCGTTAAAATAATAATTATACAAACGACAAAACTAATCAACAAAAAGCTTTGTAAGTGTCAAATTACACCACAGAAACAACAAAGCAGAATAAAGATGAATAATTTTAACTTTTTAATTTGATTTAAAAATTATTATTTACAAAAAAATCTCAGATGATATTCGCCTAGGCGTTGATGATAATATAGATATTAATGATGAATATTGTTTGTTAAAATAACATTTATATAAATGACAAACCTAATAAACCAAAAGCTTTGTAAGTGTCAAATTACACCACAGAAATAACAAAGCAGAATAAAGATGAATAATTTAAACTTTTTAATTTGATTTAAGAAGTATTATTTTTATAAACTCAGATGATTTTCACCTAGGCATTGATGATAACATAGATAATAATGATGAATAATGGCTGTTGAAATAACAGTTATACAAATGACAAACTAATCAACAAAAAGCTATTTAACAATCGAAGTACACCACAGAAATAACAAAGTCTCACGATTTCCGAATAATCAGAAATAAGAAAGTTGAATAAAGATAAATAATTCGAACTTTTTAATTTATTTTAAAAATTATTATTTTAAAAAAATCTCAGTTGATATTCCCTAGGTATAATAATATAGATAGATATAGATATAATGTATTATTGTTCTGCTTGATTCTTCCAATGCATTCGGCTCATAATTTGCTTATTTGGAAACTGATGCATCTTTTTGGTTTTTCTTCTACTGCTACTAATCTCATCTCCTATCTGACAGAACTCAGAGATGTAAAGCTTCAAATTCTTTCTCCTCTTCACTCTCAATTTAACTTGGTGTACTCTTAGGCTCTATCCTTGGACCTTTACTCTTTCCCATGTTTCTAAATGATATTCCATCAGTTCTTAATTTCTCCCAATTTCATCTTCATGTTGATGACACTCAGGTTTAAATTTAATTCTCATACAAGCACCTTGTTTTAAGCTATCTCTCGGCTTGACCTGATCTTCATTCTCTCAACCAATTTAAAAAATTAATTAATACAGATTGCCTCTCCCTTCCTTATAATTTTTGTCCTAAAGTTAAAAATCTCGGAGTTAAAAATAACTCCGAGTTTTATGGCATGACCAAGCTCTATTTTACAAATATATTCTCAAGCCTTCATTTCTCTTAGGCGCCTTACCTTTTCATTCCTCAGAAAACTAGACATCTCCTTATTAAATCCCTAATAATCCCTTTATTACCTTACTGCAGTGCTATTTTTTCACTTTCCTTAGACTCTCACTCTGCCCATTGCCTTCAAATTGCTTAACATGTCAGCATTAGATACTGTTGTGATCTTAAACCAAGAGATCATATTTCTTCCTATATTAACATTTTCAGCAACTTAACATTCTAAGCACTTATAAACTTTTAGTTTTAATATACATATTTAAAATTAAATCAAATGTCCTCAATATCTATCAGATTTTCATCACATTCTTTAATCAAAGGCACCAATTATATCCCAAGCCCTCAACTTCCTCTGAAACTTTAGCCTTATCCAGAATTGCAGTGTCGAGACTTTAGAATTTGCTTCCCCGAGAAGTATGCTCTACTTCTTTGCTGACTTGTTTCACGTCCATGGCATCGGAGTTAAAAACAGTATGCATCATCTACTTTTCTTCCCTAGTGTTTTTCTTTTTTCCCGTTTCCTATTATATTTTTTCTCTTTCTGTTTTTCTCTTGTAATGTGGTTTTATCATTTAATTATAAATAATTAATATTTTATAGAATAATTATATATTTTATTATTATTATTTTACTATGTTTATAAATCTAAATTTATTTCCAGTATACAATATATGTGCATGTAAGAGGGCTTAAAGCCCTATTTGTACCTTTAAATAAAATAAAATAAGAGTAAATTTAATTTGAAAATTAACATACAATAAAAATTGTTATTATTGTTGAATTTTTATTGGTCTGTTTGAAGATTTTATTTGAAAAATACCAAATATGTAATGAAATATATTGAAAGGGCACTCTCAACACGACACACAAGAATGACACATCAACACAGAAAACAAACACTTTGAGCCCTGAAGATGATCTCAATAAAGATTGAAATGTTGCCATGGTTTAGAAAATGTTTTTCTAAAACCTATGTCACACCAGACCGCATCTTGTAGAAAAAGTTCAAAAATGTTTTACCAAAACCTTAAAAAAAATTAAAGCTATACAGCTACATAGACTGACTTAAATTACCAACTTTAAGATCATAGAGAAAGGGAAGATTCATTGAAATATATAAAATTCTTCCAAATAAATACAACCCTTCGCCTCAACTTTTCTCACTACACATTTTCTCAAAAACTCATGATCATAGCATGAAACTTCAAAAACAGCAATCCCAAAAATTAGTTGGATTAACATTCTTCTTAAACTGCATTGTAGAAAATCAGAATAATCTACCTTCAAATGTTGTCAACCCAAGAACACGAATTCAAATCAAATCTTCAGTCATTTTTATTAAAAAAATTCTCTAACTTTAAAAAAATAATTCATTTCGTATATTTTAATTATAATTTTATTGGGAAACTGCATTACAATACCCAAGACATCATATTATTTTAATTGTAAATTGTTATTTATCTACAAGGATTTTATTGGTAATTATATTACATAATTGTACTGTTTGTTTCACAATACATATACTGAGTTTTTATCGGAATTTCTGCTATTTACTTATATAATAATAAAATAAATAATAAATAATAGCAAAAATCTCAACCCAATTTAAAATAAATTGTACTTATTTTTGAAATTTTTATCTAATACAAGAGATTTGATTGTTTTTTAAATATACCGTTAAATCTAAAGGACCTTTAAACGAGTTACATAAGAAATCACTTCCAGGTGGGACCAGTTTCAAGGCAAAACCTGTTTTCCCATATTCTATAATGATCACTATTTCACTCATTGATACTTGTTTTATTTTCTACAAAATAAAATTATATAAAATATTTGTGTATGTGATTGTTTGAATATAGTCAATTGTGCTTTTTCAAATTGAATATTGAATGAAAATTTATAATTAATTTTTTCAAACAATTAAAAAAATTAAATTTGTTTTAATATTTATTTCTTTAAATCAATTCCAATTATTCGTGTCAACGCATATTTTATTTTAGCACCAACTATTCCAACACCCAACCAAGAAATTTCAAAATAATATTGTGTATATGTTAACTATATTTTAACTATAGACAAATGTCAAATGACAAACTGTAGACAATTCCATCTGTTATTCCCAAAAATCAAATTCTAAACTTTAAAATGTCTTATACTTCTTATGATTGAATTGCATAATTGAACTGCTGGGGCATGAAACAATTCCTTAAAGAATGGTATATGTCCCCCGGACACAGGCAATCGAAGAAGTTTCTGAAGGAAATCAAACCAAAAGAAACGAAATGGTTATTCTCTAACTCTAGGAGGGGAATTAGGAGGCTGATAGGTATCCTAACGGGCCATTGCCCCTTGAGAAGACACCTCTTCCTAATGGGTATTCTTCCAGACCCCTTTTGCCGCTTCTGTGAAACAAAGGAAGAAACTCGACACTACCTTGCAGAATGCGATAGGTATGCCAGGGAAAGATTTGAAACTTTCGAAGGAGAGGACATAACCAAAACACTCCCCAAGATAAAATGGTCCAAAATCTTGGGGTTTGTGAATAGGTCCAAAAGGTTTATGCAGGACTCGTGAGCCGACCAGGTCTCGGACCTTTTAGGGATGGGGTACGGGCCTACCTAGGCTTTTAACCCCTCGGGTCCTGGTCACCCGCCCTGCGTAATATATATATATGATTGAATTAGTTTTTCCAGAACACCAAACCTAACATCCCCCCCCAAATTTGGAACCATACAAATCTTTGCTGTGCTAACAGTATTACTTAGTTTTGAATAAAAATCTATTTTCTAAAAATCCTGTTTAGCTTTACATACTTTATACAACATTACCAAAAGCTAATTTAGAGGTAAGAGATACCCAACGAGACATACTCATTGACAATTTTATGCTTGCATTCCAGAAAAACCACACCTCATTCATCACCAACCCCATTTCATATTCCTGAACAGTATGATTTTTGATTTTTTTTATGGGCATCTTCAAGTAATCATTCTCTGCAGTGAATGTGATATGGCTATGGCTTAACAGCTAATGCAAAATGCATCCTCCACCATCTAGACAATCTTTAAAAAATAATGAGAAAAGCAAAGGGCTGAGAAGAAAACCTTGTTTAACTCCAATATTCATAATAACATTCTGCTCCTCCCCTACTGGACAATTGTTGAACAGAAGCCCAAGTTATGGAACTCGAAAAAAAAAATAAAAAAAAGAAGAGATATAACCTACAGAGTTATAAGTGGTGAAAAATACCTTTTGCTTATTCACATTAGGCGTAATTATAATCAATCATTATACTTGAGCAAATGAAATATTCGAAATTCCCTCGGAACACATAGGTTGTCCAAAACTTACACACCTAAAGAGTGGTTTTCAGGTGTATAGAATATCTTTTTTCAATAATTTAATGAGATATTGTTAGAATCACTTTTAACTGACTGACCTCCCTGTCAGAACCCTTTACTATTTTTGCTATTATGTTTGAGTCATCATGCAAAATACTTTTTTTCTTACTTAAACATACAGATTTAAATTGTTTGTTTTTATTTAAATATACAAATTTACTACTTAACTGATTTATCTTACAGAACTTTCTAAGAGCATGAAAGGAAATTTTTTTCAAGGTAAAATATGCTTTGTCAATACATGGAATTTTGTATTAGAGTTATAATTACCAGTAACTAATATGAGATTAATTATTGAATTAGTACATGTATACATAGGACAAATAAATTCAAAAGGCCATAGAACTTAATTTGGTGTATTTGCTTTTTGTCCTTCAATCAACATTGGAAGATTATTTATTTTAGTTTTGTTAAATTTAAATGAAGTTATTACAGATTTCAGAAAAAAATTGAGTTTCTATTCTAAATTTAAGTATAAAGTGAACAACATCACAATAATTTACCGAAGAACCTAGTTGATGATGTAAAAGTAAAATCACCCTTCTTATTCATCCAACCTGTGTCCATTTAAAATAATTAAATTGAAATTATACAGGAGGGCCTTATCATTATTGTCAACCACTTTATATTTAGGTATGTGTGGTGATTAGTGACCGTTAGCCCATAATTATTCAGTAACCGTGAGATGAGGTCTGGTGTGATGTGGGTTTCAGAAAAACCACCAGACCGCATCTCACGATTTCTGAATAATTTATATTTAGGTTTTCTCTACACAATATGTAGCAGAGTCATAGGGTTTAAACAATGCTTAGAATTTTTTTGCAAAGAACCGGTTCTATTGTTACTGACCAAACAAAATTTATGATTGCCATTATTATATTAGTTATTGAGACAATTTATCAAAATCATCCCAGACACTGATAGAATATATTTACTAATATTATTGATAGAAAAATATATTAACTAACACACTGAAAAACCCTAGTATTAGCTTTAATGCCAAAAATCATTTTTATCAGATGATGTACCAGCAGTCAAATCCACTTCAATATATCGTACAGGTTGTTTAATTTGCTCTCTATACAAGTTTCGAATATCAAAAAAATGTCAAAATTAAATACAAAAATGTAAATTCATTTTAGAGTAAAATGTTTTTCAATTGTGTAATATGTGTAAGCCAGTATTTCCATCTGGAGAATACAATTATGTTTGTAATTGCTATGTGAAATTTGATGTATGTTATTATGTCTTGTTGATTACCCCTTGTTGGGAAGAGCCAGATATTATATTTACTTTACTCCAAATTACCACTAATATATTATCGCAATTCCACCCTCCTTGTTACATGACAGCTGCATTCTTGAGACTCAATACTTCATTAGATGGAGGTATTTAAAGACTGCATGCCATAATTTTCTTTAATTATAAGCTTGTCTTGTATGGCAAATTTTCGTTCTTTACAATTAGCAAATAGTTGAGTAGGATCTTTTGAATGACATCTTTAGGAAAATCATCTGAGATAGAGACAATGTTTTCGGTTTATATACATTCTGCAAATTGTCAATTTTATTCTACAAGTGATCCAGCCAAAAAAATAGGTTGACTGCACTTTTCTTACCCAGATGCATCAGAATATACATTTTTTATATTTGTTTAATTACTCTTCCAGAAGATTATGGACAATATTTCCGGTTTAAAACTCATCAGATACACCTAAAATAACAAATTTTGTCTTAGGGTATGATTGCAACATTGAACTTTAGATTAAAATTTTTTGTTGAAAGTGGTAAATTGTTTTTTCATTTAATCAACAGTTTTCATCATTCCTTATTCTTCCGTCATTTTGTTATTCCAATATTTATTCAGCTGCTTCCAATATATTTCAACACTAATACTGAGAGTAAATAATCAATATAGATTGAAAGTAAAAGGGTTTATTTTTAAATTTTTTAAATTTTTATTGCATGCTCCCTTTTTATATTACATGCTTACAACAAGCTTGCTTGTAATAATTACAGTTTTATTTGTAACATATGGTGCTTGTGTGTAGATTGCAATGAATTTAATAATGTTATTCTAATTTTGTCTTAACTTAGCATCACAGGTATATCACAGTAAATTAAAGTTTAAGAGTTGAGGAACTTTAAAGTAAACGTTTGTAAGCGTATCCCACATTGGTGGCCAGGCACCTCCTGTTGTCATCATGTACCGCCCAAACTCAGTCTGGGCTTATAAAATAAAGTACAGTAGAACAGTATAAGATCCCATGTCTGTTCCTCTGGATTACTGCAATGACATTTTGGGTCCTCTATAATCTTGAACCGATGAAGGCATCTTGGTTTTTCCCGTGCCCAGTAAGCACTTGGGTCAACTTATAATCGTGCTTAAATGTTGAGTTTGCTCGAGCAGTTACCGTTGGGAAGAACCTTCTGATGTGAAGCCCTTTTGTTGTTGCCGACCATTGTTTTTCCCATCTAACATTGCTTTCTTGTCTTGTCTTGGAGTACATATAGCTAACCGGCACACGGTAAAAGCTAATTTCGTCCTTGCAGTTGGTTGCCTCCTTGGCTAATGGGTCAGTTGCTTCGTTTCCAGTAAATACACAGTGAGCTTTTATCCACTTGATGCTTATAGACCAACCGTCGGTATTTTCTAGGTGGAAAGACAATTGCCTGATTTCTTCAACAAGAACCGAGTGGTTTAGACAGTCCTGAATCGAGACCAGAGATACTTGGCGATCTGTCCATAATGTGGCTGTTCTTTTATCAAGGTTTGGATTGTATCCCTCTAGCCATGTTAAAGCTTTGAGAATAGCCAGAAGTTCGTCTTGATTGTTGGAGCACCAACTTTCCATTTTATGTTTTTCCTTGTGAATTCTGATTGAATCTTTGAAAATTACTACTGCGCAACGACTTGGCTGTTCATTTTGCTTCAGTCTGTGTAAATCTGAATATGACGATCAGACATTTCAAGGTTTTTGTTTATTTCAGGGAACATTGCCGAGTGTGGCAATATAAATAATCAATATAGTTTGAAAGTGAAAGTGTTTACTTGTCATTAAGGTAGATGTGCCCCATACTACCATGCTCTGCCTTATTTGAAAAAAGCCCAAGAACTTGCCCATACTGTGAAAAAGAGACAGATACATAGGAAGTGCTTTGTATCACCAGAAAATTTATCCTGGCTGTTTGCTATGGTAATAATGTCCAAAGAAAAAGTGGTGGCACCGAAGAAGGTAATAATTCAATTATTATTAATTAACAATGAATTTTAGATCTATTATATTTCGTGGTCTGATTGACCAAATGACTTCTTTCAATTTTTTTTTTTTTTTTGACTGGGGCTTCCGACATCTAGGTCATTTCAGCCCCCAACTAGTCTATATTCTATTCACACTTTCAAACACTACATTCATACAAATAAATACATCCATACAGTACACTCATTCAGTTTGGTTGGTGAAGTACTTGTTATTCCTCCACCGACCTATACTTAAACTAATCTAGATTGGGATCGATACTTTTATAAATAATCCGCCATCGACCCCGAACTCTTACGCTCTCTACGTTCGAGGGTTGAGGGGCGATGATGACGTTATATTTCACCCTCACCCCTCGCCATTCACGCTAATAAATACATGCTCTCAGACAAAACATATATACACAACACATAAGACATATTAAATACAATAAAAAACCCAATTTCCCCTAAAAAGCGAAACAGGGGACTCTGAAACTCGCTACCGTGTTCTCTTCTTAAGTCCGGCGGCATGCCTACACGCTCTCTGTATGGAGCCAAGGCATGACACGCCTCTATTATGTGGGACACATCGAGCAACCTTTCTCTGCATCAGGGGCACCTGCGCGGGCTTTGGCCCAAAAGCAGGTGCCCATGTGTCAACCGCGTATGGCCAATCCTCAGTCGGGTGAGATTAATCTTTTTATGTAAGGTATTGGTTGAAATGAATGAATTTTGATTATATTAAAACATGCTATGTATTGTATAGTCTACAATTATTTTAATATTCCATTAGCAAATTAACTTTGAGAGTATAAGCACGAAAGGTAAAAATAAAAATAGCTTAATGTGTGTTTTATCATTTGATCATATTTTATTTAGTTCTTATTAAAAATAATACAAAAAGAAAGATAAGATTATTCACGTTTACTGCTATTTTAAGTGGGGGGAAAGTAAAAAAAAGCTGCTTTAAAAGTTTATGGTGACACGGTTTTTATTTAATCCGCCAATCGAAAGAAAAGGCAAATTAAAATGGAAAGAAAACGTCAAAGTTCTCGACGATTTCAAAACTGAGGATTGTTCATTACAAAACCATTCTTCTTTAACTAAGTGCATTTTCTTCGGCAGTAATCTCCGTAAGTGAAATTATGATTTGATTATAATGTTATAACTCTCAAACAACTCAAGAAGTAGATTTAACTCAAACTTTTCTCAACTTTTAATCACTTTTTACTCTCCATTTATTTCCGCTATCAACGGCTCCTCCCATTCCACCATCGAGGTACCTTCAACTTAATATTTTTGTACTTAATTTTATTTTATCATTGACATTGGTTTTTAATTTTTGAAAAAAAAAAAAAGACGGACTGAAACAAAACATTTTGCGAGATCGATATAGGAATCGACACCGATGGACAAATTTAACGCACCACTCAATTTATTTAATTTAAAATTAAATCCATCATATTTTTACATTAGTTACAGGTAATTAGGAGCTCTCGTAGTCAAAAGAAACAGTGAATAATGCTTTGTTTACTTCCTTTGTTTACTTTTGTTCTGATTAATCACATTTGCACAAAAAGTAGCATTATGACCGTCTATTCTGCTTTGTCTAAAGATCTATTTCAGTTAATCTTTTTCCTTCGTTGAATTTATTTGATATTTTTGTGGTGTTTAGTGACCGTTAGCCAATGATTATTTGTAGATGTTAAGGTGCGGTCTGGTGTGAAATAGGTTTTAGAAAAACATTTACTTTATCATGCCAACTGTGCCACTCTCAATACGACACACAAGAATGACACATCTACACGGAAAACAAACACTGAGCCCTGAAGATGATCTTAATAAAGATCGAAACGTTGGCATGATAAAGAAAATGTTTTTCTAAAACGTACGTCATACCAAACCGCATCTCACGATCTCCGAATAATCATTGTAAATAATATTGAAGAGTTAAAAAAAATTAAGTTAATTTGTGTTAATCATTATTAGGAGTTAATATAATATTGAGGGAAAAAAAAAGAACCCGTAGTATTACTTTATTTTTACATTGTAAATACGCTTTGTAATTTTTAATTATGTTATTGTTATTATGTTTAATTCATGTAATACTTAATATAGTGGGGCATGATGAACAAATAAAAAAACACACACACACACACATGTACCGGTGTATGTACATACAAGATACAGACATGTATTTTTTTATTTAAAAAAATCTGAAATATATATACGCAAGTTCATACATAACATTGACAAAGGCACATGCGCTGAATAAAGTGTCTGATTGGTACGCAGATAAAAGAAAATACTTAGATGCATAAAATTCGAGGTGTTTCCTATTATCCGCGGTCATGCTTTGTACTTATCCCTCGCGGATAACGATATTCAACTGTAGATTGTTATATGATATACGATATCTAAACTTTGATATATTAAAAGACCAATTTCTTTTATTTTTCCTTTATTTTATAAATGTCATTTGTTACAATTAAATATAGAGAATGAAGAACAATGTGAACTAAAAGTGACTTGGACAAGGGCCGGACTGAATTGTAATTCCAGTAAATATAATATACGGAAGTGGAGTTCCACTCCTTCCGTCCCTCAACATCTTCCACAGCCCCCGACCACCATCCGCCTGCGTTTGAAATAATTCAAAAAGACGAAATAATTGAATGTCCGGGAGGAAATTATAAGGAACCGGGTCAGAGGTAAAGGGTGGAGGGTAGGGTTTATATTAATAATGTAAGGGAATATGTACCGCCGGTGGGACCGGATGATTAAGAGCCTGCAAGGGAGAAACAGTACAATTGTTATTCGGATGTGCTATGTTCTAATTTAAACAAACCGACATCACAGTCTTCCCCGATTTATACCGTACATATTTTAAGCACTGTCTACTTTGTAATTGCTACAATCTACTTATAATACCATTTACAACACTTTACGGACTTCGTTTCCAATGGGAAAATTTCGAGGTTTGATTTGATACAAATCCGATTCTTATCATATGTTCAGTTTGAAGTTTGAAACAATTATTATTCGGAGATCGTGAGATGTGGTCTGGTGTGGCGTAGTTTTTAGAAAAACATTTTCTTTATCGTGCCAACGTTTTGATCTTTATTGAGATCGTCTGTTAAGAGTGCCCTCAAAACATGACAGACAAGAATGACACATCTACACGGAAAACAAACACTTTGAACGCTGAAGATGATCTCAATAAAGATCGAAACGTTGGCACGATAAAGCAAATGTTTTTCTGAAACCTACGTCACACCAGACCGCATTTCACGATCTCCGAATAATCATTGACTAACGATCGCTAAACACCAGGCATTTGAAACAATTGATTACATGAATCTTTACATAAATAATTCATTTTTTTACATTGACCGTCGAAAAATTCTCCCTTATTTCTAAGTAGATATCTGCTTTAAAAACTAGCCTCGAAGGAAACAATGCAGATGTTTTATAGAAAGATATCGAGGAACAGGAAAGGGTAAAGTTATAAATCCAAAAGAGAGACCGTAAGTAAGGAAGTTTGCGCATTGCTAGTGGGACCGCTTCTTTTAACAACCACATTATCCCTGAATCCTTCTCTCTCACTCTCTCTTTCTCCTCAACCGTTTTCTTATTTATCGGGTAAACTTTTTCACTTATTCGCTTCTTCTCGGCGTTGACAAACACTTGAATGTTAATCTTCCTATTGTTTTCGTCCTGAATTCCACTCAAAGTTATGACAGTTAAGTCGAGTGGATGTAACCTGACTACGGTTGAAAGATGCCGTCTGGAAGGAAGATAAATCTGTTGATCTCCATTTTTCTCTTTATTGTATTAAATCTGAGTTGTTTACTTAAATAAGTTGTTAATAATCTATTTGTCCAAATTATATTTACACATTGTTGTTGCAGGTGAGGCTTTATAAATTCCATTACAATCCTTTCAGTTTATCTAGGTTTTAAAAAGCATGCATGCATGGTCAAAAAATTTGATTTTCCTTTGGTTTGTTTTCATAAACGAGTTTCACTGAGCTTCTAAGTACTAATTTTACTGTACCTGCCGAACAAGCTCCTTTTGTCAAATGAATGAAATATGTATATGCTCGTCCACTATAAAATTAGTTTTGCATAATTGCGGGGCTTTGTTCTCAGTACTGCCTGAGATGTATGCACGGACGAAAACTAGACCGTGCGGAATAAAATTAAGCGAATAAGTTTTATAAAATTAAACATTATTTTTATTAACCTTCCAATGGATAAAGGTGTGATATAAAGGTGAAAAAGGAAATTTTTTCTTTGTTATATTGCCCTCTCTTCTTTATTTATTTAAACCTGCGTCAATTGTTGCGCCTAATTAAATTTGATTTCATTTCAGCGCAAAACAAAACAAAATGAACACAAAAATATACATAAAACAGAATAAAGAAGAACTTCTCATTAGTAGTCACTCCTATATATTAGCGTTAATCACTTTTACTGTTATTCACTATCACTTAGGAGGTCGCGAGGCCATTGACGCTTCATCCGTCGGGGACGATTATTTGGAAGGTTTGAAAGGTTTCTGTCATGAGGGTTGATACGAGTGGATAATTGTTTGTGAACCTACTTGTAGAGATTTTTCACTACTTCAAGGATATATTGGATATTAAGGCCTTTGTGAATACTAAGATTGGTACTCAAAAAGGAGCATTGACGATGTTTCGAAGGATTGGATACGTTGCAGGTTGGAACGTTTGGTTGAACCCCAAAGTTTAATGCCAGATGTCCAAATAGGTCTCAAAATAGTTATATAAATTAGACGTTTACTGGTAAAGTCTGTTTTGACTATTTATCCAGCAATTTTTCAAAAAGTCTGAATGGTCTGCTTAGCTTTTGTCTTTTGAATCGCATGTGAGGGTTCGATGTAAGTTGTTTGTCAATGTATAGCTCAAGGTAGCTATATTAGAAGATGGGAGAGGGAGACTATTGTAGTAGATGGGAGCAGTGGTTATTCTCCGAAGGGTGATAGTGACATGTTCACATTTTTGTATGTTCATTGACATCTTTCACTGCTTGAACCACTATGGGCATGTGACATGGCTTTGTAGGTTTCTGGTTGAAATGGCTGGGTCTTTATGGGAACAAAGGATGGCAGTATCATTCGCATAGGTAATAAGGATCGTTTCTGGAAGAGTAGGAATGTCTGCGGTATATACCGTTAGAGGATGGGTTCTAAGATACTTCCTTGTGGTACCCCTGAATCTATGGGTTACCCGGCTATACAGAGTAGCCACTGATGACTTGAAAGTATCTGCCAGATAGGTAGGATTTTAGGATTACGAAGTAGGTAAAAGGGAGGACTTTCTTAAGCTTTCAGAGGAGCCCTCGAGTGACATACCCGATCGAAGGATTCCAAAATTAAAATAACCTGTAAATATGTACACAAAATCTACTTAAAATCTGTTACTTTCTTAACACCGATGGTAAACACTTGGGACATTTTTCCCTTAGCGAAAACAGTAAAGCGTCTAATAACATTTTTTCCGTTCCAAAGACTAATAAACAAAAGACACATGAAAAAACAAAACAGCAGTACAGACATTGAATGGTCCACATTCACGTACACCTTACAATGGGGGTGAGACCATTTAGGTGCCCATTGTGTGGAGAATTTTTATCGGTTACCAGACTACAAAGAACTAAGCCTGCAAAGATAAACCACTACATCCCGAATGATCAATGCTCGACCTTGGCACGGCAGCAGGCCCGGATGGCTGATCCAACTCAAGGCCAAAAATATTTTTAATTGTGTATAGATCTTTGTATTTTCATAATATTCCAATTACCCCGAGGGATATCGAGTCCTCAAAGGTAGTGTGAACGAAGTCTGAGGTGTGATGTAATTTATTAGCTCGAATGTGTCTCTCTGGGGTAGTACGAACGAATTGTGGTATTTGCGTGTAATTTGTAATGGAGGGGCATATCCTCAATTGCTCCGAGGAATGTAGAATACTCTGGGAGAGAGTGAGTGCTGACCAGACTATTACGTTTATTTATTACGTTTGTGCGTATGTGTTTGTTATTTGTGAGGCTAGCAATAGGGTAAACAAAAGAGAGAGTTGCTTACTCTTATATAACGGCAATAAGTTGCCTGGAGAAATAAGAAAAGAAATTAAAAGGCATAAAACGCGATAAAGAAAATGAACAAAACGTTGGAAAATTTCTGGGACAAAAACAGTTAATCGAAAGTTCATACTATAACACAACACAAAAACACATAAACCCAACAATACAAAATGGCATAGTTACACAAAAAGAAAAAATAGCGAAGATAGGCAGACCAGGAAGATTGGAAACTAGCAATCTACTTTTTTTTCATAATTTATTTAAACGTATGTAGCATGATAAACAATGTTTTTTCTTGATTGGAGGGATATTTAAACAATTTATCACTATTATCAGTATTGCTTCCATTATGATCACCTGTAAGTGCAAATGAGTCTGTTATCAGTGAATCATTAAAACTATTTTTTACCAGTATGTTATTACAATCTGTGAAATTTAGGTGAGACCAGTCTTCAAGAGCTGGTTAAAAATTACTCAATTACTTATTATTATTATACTCTATGAAAACGTATTCGTTTTAGTGTCAAACCTTTTCTTTTTGATTGTATCGAATTTCTTCAATGCCAGTTTATAAGCATATCAATCAAAATGAAAATAGGCGACTGATTTTTCCGCTCTCCTGAGTCCTTTTATGTTAGAGGTCGTGTTTGGATTCTGCCAGGTTCATAATTCCAGGTCTGGATAGAGGGCATAAAGGATTCGGAGGTTGGTGCTATGCCAAACCAATCGCCTCGAGGAGTCTGGATAATAATGGAAACCACGGCTCACTTCACCCCTTCGGAATAAAACCGCTCGTGCTCCTTTCATTAAAAAAATAAATATAAAATATAGAATATATAAAAGACTGACAATAGTCGTAATATTATACCGCCTAATTATTAGTTTTGAGTTTTGGGCTTTGCTATTTTTAAAAGGAAGCAGTTATAAATTTGTTTAAAGATCTACCATCAGGACAATTATTGAATTATTTACAATTATCATCATGGCACGACAAAACAGTGAAATATTATATAGAGAAATACAGGAAAATACTCTTACATGAAAAGATTATGTCACAAGGTAGCGTTATATTTTTGGACCCTTTCGACACCTCGGATTTTGTTAACCGTTGCCCAAGTTACAGGTAAAATTATATACTCAAGTCCCAACTGCAGATAGATAATATAACATGACCCATTAAACAATAGTCATGAAAGTTGAGAAAAGTTGCCACTGTATATATCTAAAAAAACGTATTTAATGTATTTAAAGTTGCCTCGGTTACTTGGGTCATACATCCCTCTGCAAAATCAACATCGGTTCCTTAAGCACTTACAAAAAAGTTCATAATTATCCAACTTCGTCAAGATTTCTTTAATTACAAAAGTTTTCCGAATGTTTCGAACGTTTTCTTTAATAATAATTAAAAAAAATTCTAAAGATAGAGTGAAATCGGGGACAGGTGTAGGGATCAAAGGGGTGGGCCACAGGGCCTTCTGCACCTCGACCTGAGTAAAACTATTGAGCTTTTCTATTTTTATAAATCGAAGGCAAGTTGTCTAAGGATTTTTGATTGGATTCGCTGGATACTACTCGGTGGAACCCCATAGTTCCATTCCGTATGTCTAGAGTGGACGCATATTTCTAGTAAATAGTTAAGTTTTGCTGATCAAAACATATTTTGGTCTTAAAAATCTTCGTCTATTCATATCTTAAGTGGTGATTCCACGTCGTACTGCTGTACAGGTTACAGTCCTAAGTATCTGACTTGAGTGGAAATCGATAAATACGTGTTGATGTACTGACTATTTTAAATGTAAATTTACTTAATCGACTTGATTAGACTGATTTGCGAAAATACACTCAAAGGCAAAAACTCTGATACTTGTATTTATTTACCGTAATAACTAGGTACAAAGATTAACAATCGACTTAAAACGTAAAAATGGAAAAAAGGAGGGAAAATTCGAAAGGTTGTAGGTTGAGATGGGGAGTTGGTGTCCGAGTGGATCGAAGTCAAAGATAGCTCAAGTGGTAGAGCAGCGGCGTATTCAGCCGAAGGTCGTGGGTTCGAATCCCGCTCGTGGCACTGACTTTTTCATTTTAACCAAAACTTTACATAAAAATTAATTGAAAGAAGTAATTTGGTCAATAGAGCACTAAGTATAATGGATTTAAAACGTAAACTTAACATTAATAACTTATCGTTTACTTTATAGAGTGCTACTAATCCTTTTATACTCTTTAGATTAAAGATATACAAAATAAGTACAATTTCAACCTTTCCAGAGCCAACTTGTCGAGTGAGTTAATTGGTTTTTAATTTTTTTTTTTTGATGTAACAATAAATTTTAGTATTTTTATTTAAACTTAAACGCATGGTTTTTAAGTCGAGATTTCTCCCGGACAGATGCTTTGATCAAGTCGCGTAGCGACCGTTACATAGCCCAAGGTTTGTTTGCCCCGCTCTACAAAGGTTTAGAGCCACCGTAGGGGTCTTGGTCAATCGTGATGTAAGACGGCTAGAAACGATCGTTTTATTGCTATTCATCTCACTAAGGAGCTGTAATTTAATTGCCTCCTTGTTAGGTAGTCAACTCTAAACGGTCCGTAATGTGAGGGTGAGTTTAAAACCGAAAGAAAGCTTCATGAGAATAGCCTAGTCTCTAGACGTCCCGCATCAGATTCTTTACTAGTGGAGAGGCATCAAATAGAAAGGCGACTATTCGCAAATTAGCGTCTCGCTTGTATATCTGATTAATGGGGAATGGGGTGGCTGTTCTCTTCAATGATGAATGCTTGTTTGGTTTGGGGCAATATGAACCCGTGTGTGGAGAACGCTTTGCTTCATGCGCCAAGCGTGAGTCACAGTCTTTTCAAAAACAGTCAGTTATGACATGGGGTGGAATGAACGTTCATATCCGTACCGAACTGATCATCATACAGAATGGATGCTAGACTGTCATTGAGTTGAATTCTTCTAAAAGCTGTGGTCCCATTCGCTCTATTTATTGAAGACAACTTTGTTTTAATGCATGATATTAAGTAAAGTAGATGATAAAGTATACGAAAAAATGATAAAGTAAATCCACATGCATAGCTTTGCGAGCGGTTCTTTAGTGTAGGATCTTGCTTGTGGCTTTCCTCTCCTAGTTACAAGAATCTACAAATTTAATCTACACCTTCGCATAAAATGTTCTGCGGCCTCCTCCTCTTTCAGGCAAATCTGCACACTGTTTCTTCTGTCTACTGTAATCAGGTACCTGTCCCTCTTAGGCGGCAGTGCTCTTTCAGGAGTCCATTCAGAATCTTGGGTCTGTTGCGGTAGTAATTCGTTAGACTGAAATTAAGAATGAGGAAGTGAGATTTTTATATATATCTTTCTTTACGGAAAATATTTCCATTTACACAGTATATATACATTACAAATTTCATAATAGAGGCAAAAATGGCAAAAAGAAGGAAAATTCGATCCACTCGGACACCAACTCTACCTACGACCTTTCGAATTTTCCCTCTTTTTGCCATTTTTCAAATTGGTGTCCGAGTGGATCCAAGTCACAAGTGGTAGCTCAAGTGGTGGACCAGTGGCATACTTAGCCGAAGGTCGTGGGTTCGAATCCCGCTCGTGGCACTGACTTTTTCATTTTAACCAAAACTTTACATAAAAATTAATTGAAAGAAGTAATTTGGTCAATAGAGCACTAAGTATAATGGATTTAAAACGTAAACTTAACATTAATAACTTATCGTTTACTTTATAGAGTGCTACTAATCCTTTTATACTCTTTAGATTAAAGATATACAAAATAAGTACAATTTCAACCTTTCCAGAGCTGACTTTTTCATTTCAACCAAAAACCTTACATAAAAAGGTTAAGTAATTGAAAGAAGTAATTTGGTCAATAGACCACTAAGTTTAATGGATTTAACGAGTAGAACGAAGTATAGCTTCACTAAAAGCTCCCCGTGGCAACTTCATATGTCACCGAGAATCGAATCCTTGTTACACAACATTTTAAAAATGGCAAAAAGAGGGAAAATTAGAAAGGTTGAAGGTTGAGATGGGGAGTTGGAGTCCGAGTGGATCACGATAGCTCAAGTGGTTAGAGTAACGGCGTATTGAGCCGAAGATGGGGTGGGTTCGAATCCCGCTCGTGACACTAACTTTTTCATTTCAAACAAAACCTTACAAAAGATTAATTAACTAGGTTCATGTTTCAGCAATGTTATATTTGATGATGTGGTTCGTTCTGTTAATATATCTTATTATTTGGTATCAGTTCCATGACTTTCGTGTTATGCATTTTCATTCCAGAATGTTTTATGAAATTTTAATAACGAAAAATCAATTTAACACAAGTTGAAAACCACTCCCCATGTGTAGGATCGTTAATTAAGTCAATTGAACTGCAATATACAATTAAAATGCGAGCAATTACCGTTCCAAGTGTTATGTTTAGGGTTGAGACGGCAAAAGAGGGGAAGAGGGCTTAGGAAAAACACGAGGGCACAACTGTGCATTGAGCACAGGTGTTGGGAAAATGTGCTAATAGATTAGACTGAGTTTGGGAGGAAATTACCCCGGCTGGTTGTATGAGGATCCATTAAGCGCTAATCACGTATGCATTGTTCAACTTGTTCATCCCTTTATTTCCCCCCCCCCCAAAAAAAAAAAAAAAAAAAAAAAAAACAAGATTTCCAACCTGGCAAAAAATCTCAACTGACAACTTTTATGGGATAAAGAGAGTGATTATCGACTGGATAAAATTTGAAAACAAAAATTTTGAAGTGATAATATGGTTTATTTTGTGATTTTAATATTCTTAGTTCTTTAATAGTTTTTCAAATAAGTTTTTGTTTGATGCTTTGGGAAGAAAGTAGTAATTGCGCAATAATTGGAACTGTTGACGGGTCCGAAGAGTTGTCATTATCTGTGAAAATTTGTCGCTTCTGCTGAATCGGGAGATCATTAGGCTGATACCATCATTTACAAATTTCTGCTACTATTAACCGTTCTTATTAATGGATTGTTTAATAGCGAGCAGATAATAATGGCCCTTCAAAGAATGATCCAGGTTTTATTTTATAACGGATAGAAAATTCGTTAATACCCAACTATAAAAACCAAATATGCAGATAGAATAATGCTTATTTGTACATCTTGATCTAGTGTAGTTTATTTAATATTATTTTGATAATACTGGTTAAAAACGCCATCAGATGCTTTTGGAAAAAGTGTCAGACTCGAAAAATAAAAAGACTTGCTGTTTCTTTTTCATACCAACATATCAAGTTTGTCCTCAAGAAAGTCTTCACGCAGATTGCTGCTGAAACTGCATTGTTACTCACATATCAACATCAGCTACTAACCTTCTTAAATCCTTACACAGGGTGTACTTTTTAGATGTCCCGGCTGAATTTCTCTTGAAGAGATAAAGTTATCGAAAAACCAAAAATCACATATTTAATATTTTTTATTGTAGATTTATCTTTACCATTTTTTTTTAAATATTTGTTGTCAAGGTACTTCAGAGCCAGTACAACTTGGAAATTTCAAATGAGAACGTATACTTTTTTACACACTGTTTAAAAAAATGTTTTACACTGAAAAGGATGCCAAAATCAGATTAAATTATGCCACAGAATGCCAGCAACTTGGGATATTAGTGATGACATGGATACTTGATTCGGGGATTTACTTGGGCCATAGACACTAAGCAATCTTTCTCCACAAGCGGGACATCCTCATAGGGTTTCCCCCAAAAGCAGTTTCCGTGTGTCAATCAAGTATGACCTATCCTCAAACGGGTGAGCACGATCCCTTCCTTGCGTTTCAGATACTCGGCGGGCCTTCTCTCAGCCGTGCTTTTGACAAGCAAGTGCTTCTCCTGTCCTTTTATTCCGTTCTTTACTGTTCGTACAGCTTCACAGGACCTGGCCGTGGTGGTTCTGTCTGGTGAGCAAGCCGTCACAGCTTTCGCCTCTTCTTCTGCATGTTCGTCCTCCAGTCCAACGTGCCCAAGTACCCAGACGACCATCACGCTTTTTCCGAGACGTCTCAACTCAGAATACCTAATAGGAGAAGGATGAGAGTGTCCGCCGAAAATCTGTCACGAATAGTCGAAGCCGCCCTCAGGGAGTCGGTACAGATGAGATAGTCATAGCCCCCATTGTCTGGAATTACCCCCAGCGCGTGCCAAATCGCATACAACTTCGCCGCGAACACGCTGCGGTGCCGCAAGAGCGGCCACGAAGTGAACGTGTCTCCTCTTTACACGGCGCAGAACACAACCTCGCACGTCCTAGACCCGTAAGCATAGATGAAGAGAAATAAAATTTCGCCCCTCCTCGATCTGGGTACCAGAAACGCAGCTCGATAGACGTACAGCTGTATACACGATCTGGCTAGTACATTAACATTTTTTTTGGTTTTTCGATAACATCTGATCAAGAGAAATTCAGCTAAAAACAACACCCTGTATATTCCACCTTTGAAAACATAAAAAAGGAAAGATGAAGGAAAACACAAAAAAGGAAATGTATATAACCTAGGACGATGACCTCCTTTTTAAATAATCATCATCATTAATCATAAATAAGTTAATCTTTGTTATGTTTTCGATTAGAACATATGTTGACTGTCCCTGAGCCTATGTTCTTCCAACAAGAAAATTGTATGTGTTTCTTCAGGCATACATACCTTAACGACGCGAAGGCCTATCACATACGCGAGTCTGGCAAGTCATGCGGGTAGATTTTATTCGATTTAGAGAAAAAGTGTTTCTAGAGGTCGCTGTGGTAAAAAAGAAAGAAAGTGAGAAGAAAAACAGAATACAGGGCAAATAAAGTTTATTGATAATATACCTTGATAATATAACAATTCGTTTTGTATCTATCTTAAAAATCAATTAAACCTATTTATTATTACAACTTTGAAAATTGATTACATATCAGATGTTTTTATTTTTGGAATAAAAAGCAGTTGTTGTAATGTGTTGTAATGTTTGGAAGTCTTTGAAATTCTCCATTGTTTCGAAGGATGGAAGTTGAATATGCAGAACGGCATCCAAAAGTTTACCTCGTTCTGTCCACAATTCTTCACACCGTTGCTACGATCAATTCGTCGACGGCGGTCTTCGTACATTTCAGGGTGTCTTACAAGATGGCCAACTCCTATTTCGATAGATTCGGCTACAGTTTCAAATATCTCGTGACTTGGTGTAATACTTTACAGATGATCTACTGTGCGTTTGCGTTGTCCATGGATATTTTGAGGATAGTTAAAAAACTTCCTGACACTCCGAAGAATTTGGCGAAATTTCAAGGTTACATGAGATCCAGTGTGACGTTTCCCTTAACAATCAGCTCAGGGTGTACTTTTTGGCTCTTTTACATCTCGGTGGCAGCCAGTCAATATTATTACAACGGGCAAGAAAAGCTTCCTCTATGGCTAGTGCACATATGTACGACCAACGAGATAATTTTACAAATCATCGACATCGTGATATGTAAATGTCCGTCTCCGAACGCATCGTATTGTGCCATAATTATTTTCGCGTATATTCTTTTATATACCATATGGGTTCTTACAATTAAACACGTAACCGGAAAATGGGTTTACCAATTCTATTCGAAATTCTCAGTTGCTAAAAAAATCCTGGCCATATTGCTGTGCTACTTATCGGTGAATGCTTTTTTCTTATTTGGAAGAGTTTTAAATAAATCTTTATGGGAAAACAATTACACTCCTTCGGCCAAGGGCATCGTGCTTCGACCTGCCAAAGGAGAAATTAGAGAATATTCTCCATGATATCTCCTACAACCATGATGAAGATAAAACCAATATAAAAGTGTTCAATGATGAAATTAAATTTTCAAACAGTTTTAAACGTTTTTTAATTTAAATCCTAACGAATTTAATAACCTTATCGCCAACTTAATTGGTCACACAGCTTTTTTAAATTATCAGTATTCCGTATGATGATTTTGAATGGCATTAATATAATTTTTCTTATCGAACATATGATACGTATTTAAACTCCATATTGATGCCTTAGATTATCCGTTAATTCCAACAAAACTAAATATATTTATATTTTTAAAACATTGTACAATGCATTAGTTTCTTGAATTTGTAAACATTAGACTTTAAAAAGATTATCTTTCCATAATCATATACAGTTAAAGGAGGCGTCGGTAGCCGCAAAACATAAGGCATTGACACGGCCTTCATCATTGTCTAGGGTTCGAACCCAGGTGTAACGAACTTTTTTCCAAACACCTGCACCCCAGGGTTTGATATTACGTCTGATGTTGCGAACCGTTGTAAAAAAATAAGTAAAAAATCAAATCAAAAATCAGTCAGTTGATTGTTGAGAGAAAAGTGAAATTTAGTATCCTAGTGCCTCATGGCAAAGACAAAGTATGACATGTCTATTATACAAATAAAAAATATTTTTACCCCAGGCTATTATCTGACTGTAAAATCGTATGCGGATCTCAAGGAGAGTTTTTCGCGGTGTCAGGGACTTCCGAGGTGAAAGATGTGATTGCAGATGTGTCACAGGGGTCAATACTCGCTCCGCTGTTTACACAATTTTTACTTCTGATGTGCTCACAAATCAGAATGCATTCACCGCCACATACGCAGACGAAACCGCCATATTAACCAGTCACCCCTCTTCTACAAAAGCTTCATTTTTGTCAAAAAAACCACATGCCAATAATTGAAAAATAGAGCAAACTTTGAAAAATAAAGTTTAAAACTTCGAAGTTACAACACATCACCTTTAAATTCAGCCGTGAGACTTGTCTTAATATGTACAACAAAACGGCTCCTTAATCTGCCAAAGTTACCAAATTGGGACTTACATTTGATAGAAGACTAACTTTGAATCCGCACACAAGACTAAGAAAATCTTTATATATAAAAAAACACTTAACAAATGATTTAAAATGCTTTTCTACCTACTGAACCACGTTCAAAATTATCCATTAAAGCAAAATTTTTGTTCATATACATAAGTAGATAAAATGTATATGTTCTACCGCAGGAGGAGGTGGTGGTGGAGGTGGAGGTGGAGGTGGAGGTGGTGTCAGATCCCATGGGCCCTGTGTGTTCCTTGAGAGAGGTGTTAATGG